>NC_056741.1:620453732-620738453 GCF_019279795.1 Protopterus annectens | reverse complement strand
ACACTTTGCTGTTTTACAGGCCTTTGTCCCTAAGACATTACATAGTCTGCTTTCATCTATAGCTATTTATTTATACAACCAAAGTCTAAAGCTGTTAATGAAAGACACCTTGGAAGGATTTTCCCAGCCCGAGGGTCAGCTGTCTGTGAAGAAGATGACCGAGAAAGCCTGGTCTATTTCTTTCTGCTGTGACGCTTCCTGCAGATGTCTCCTGAGGCAAGTGAAAGCTCAGATCACCAGCCAGTTTCTCTGTCACATTCTTCTGCTGCAATACCTTTGGAGGCTGGCATTGATCTGGCTTCATGCACATCCATGGAGGCTTTGCAGACGTCCACTTCAGGTTACAGGAGGAACCATTTCTGATCATTTCTGAAGGACCTAGGCATGTTCCTCAGATTTTGGTGAGGGAAGAGATACCAACTACCCTAATTGAATATAATCAGAGGTCAGAGCCTCCTAAAATCTGTAAGGATGCCATTCCCTTAAAAAAGAAGCAAAAGAAATCAAACATATTTTTCCCTGTTCCTAAAGATTCTCAAAGTGAATGGCAAAATTTCACTCAAGGCCTGTTTAATGCCCTTATGGCTCTGAAGCCTTCTCAGGGGGTTTCAGTTCCGGCTCCTCCTTGGTCTTCTACCCTTCTTAAGATGCGTAGGGAGCAAGATTCCTTTGATGAGAATGGAGATTCTGATGAGGAATCCCTGACTTATTCTTCCTAATTTCCTTCCCCCTTAGATTATGGTACTGAGAAAGACGAGCGTATCACTTCTGACTCTTCTTTTGAGGAGATTTCTTTTGGTGACAGTTTCCTGAATGATGGAATTTTTTAATGGGATTGTGCTCGGGGATCTGATGTTTAGAAGAGGTACTATAAACTTCTGCAAATGGATTCTCGTAAGCCCTCTGCTGTCCCTTCTGTTCTTGTTGCCTTGCTTGGACGCCTTTTCCACTGCCTCTTTGACTCCCGATTCATAGCCCCCTGCTCCTAAAAAAAGGTTTTATAAGGTACCTGAAGACTGCAAGTTTCTTTGTAAGTGCCCCTCTGCTGACCCTTTTTGAGTCTTGGTTGCATCTGATAAGCCATCAAAACTGTTGTCATCTTCTACAAATTTTCTTCCTTCCGAAAAAGACAACAGAACAATGGAGAGGTTTGGTAAAAAGTATATACTTTTGCTATCCTGGCATTTAAAGCTGTGAACTACCAGACCCATATGACCAGATATATTTTGGCTGTTCTCTGTCAGGCTTGTCAGGTTATTTCAGACCTTCCTGACTCTGAGGAGAAAAGTTCTGCTCATTCTTTTTTAGGGACGTCTTCTCAGGTTGCTCACCATTCCATTAAATGCAGCTGTGATGCAGCTAATGCTTCAGCTAGGGCTGCTGCCTTTGGTTTTGTGTTGAGGTATTCCTGGCTTCGGCTTCAACCTTTGCCTGATGATAGCAAGGCTAAGTTGATGGATGCTCTTATAGACAATAAGCATTTGTTTGGTGCTGCTGAGTTGTTTAAATCCCTTCAGGAAAAGGGTAAAGTTTTACAGGGTTTGAAACAGGTTTTTGTTTAACCTGTTCCTGAATTTCAAAGAAATTAACCTAGCAAGCCTGCCTTTGTTCATAGACATGCTCACCCTCCCCCAAAGGTAGGAAGAGTTGTAGAAGGGCTCCTCCTGCTAAGGCTACCCAAACCCTGTTAGCACAGAAACCTCCTTTTCCTGACCAACCCAGTGCTGTCTATCTTTGCCCATCTCTTCTCGGTCACATTCCTCTTTCACTTCATCTTTCTCTGACCCTTCTTATTTGGTTAAAGGTCACTCAAGACTCCTGGGTTATTACCATAATTTGCCAGGGGTATTACATGGTCTGGAAATCTCTTCCCCTCCCCTTTTTGGGCATTCCTCAGCCTCAGGAACAACTGCTCTTTTTTTCAGAGGTACTTCTGGGCCTGTTAGCTCAGGAAACAATTCAAGATATTCCATCTCCTCAGAGGGAGAAGGGGTTTTACTCCATAACATTCTTAGTCGTCAGGAAAGAAGACACCTGGAGACCCATTCTGGATCTCTCCCAACTAAACACATTTTTGAAGGTTCCTTCCTTTCGGATGCTATCCCTTCAACCCTTGTTTCCTCTTCTACTTCCTCAGGCTTTTCTAGTTTCCTGGATCTTGAGGATGCTTACTCACATATTCCTATTCATCACCTTTTCAGGAAATTTTTACATTTCTCTGTTGCTTCCTGTCATTTTCAGTTGTCTGCTTTGCCCTTTGGCCTCTCTACTGCCCCAAGGGTGTTCAACAAAGACCTCGCTCCTGTGATTGTTTTTTGTAGACTGAAGAGGATACAAATCTTCCCTTACCTGGATGACCTGCTCATTCAGGCCTCTTCTCCAGAGATTTTACTTCAGCATGTATACTTTGCTATTTACTTCCTGCAAAGCCTGGGGTTTAATATAAACTTCCAAAAATCATTCCTGACTCCTTTTCAGGGTCATGTTTTCTAGGTTACAGGCTCCAGACTGTTCCAGTGCTGGCATCACTGCCTTATCTCAAAGCTTTAACTCTTGATTGTTTTCTTTCAATCCTTTCTGCCTCTGACTTCCATTACAGCCAGGGAGTTTCCAAGGTCTCTGGGTTACATGTCTTACAGCATTCCTATGCTTCCTCTGGCCAAGTTGCATATGAGGAAGCTCAAAGTCAGTTTGGCTTTAACATTCTCATCCTTTAGATGTTCTTGTCCCTCTTCTTCCATGTCTCAAGCTGGAACTTCAGTGGTGGATTCACCAGTTTTCCCTCAACCCAGGGTTACTTTTTCAACCTCCAGTCCCCTTTCAGGAACTCCTCAAAGATGCCTTGGACATGGGATGGGGGGCTTCCTTTGGTTCTCTGAAAGTGCAGGGCCTTTGGTCTTTTCGACAAAAGAAAGACCACTTGTGTCAGAGACAAGAGCTGCTCTTCTGGCTGTTCAGGCCTTTTATTCTCTTTTGCTTTCAGGGCCCCTCAGAATTCTTACAGACAAACCAAAGTGATGTGGTATATCAACAAGCAAAGGGGACAAGGTCTTATCTCCTGTGTAGACTAGCTCTTCAGGTTTGGGATCTAGCTATCCAGTATTGGGTGACCCTTAAGGCAAATTATATTCCCTGAGACCAGAACATTGTGGCAGGTCCTTATCACAATCCTATGAGTGGATGCTTCATAGGAATGTGTTTTTGAACATTGTCCACCAGTGGGGTACTCCTCGGGTAGATCTGTTTTCCTCCCCACTGATCATACAATTTCCTGTCTTTTGCACCAGAGTCCCATGTCATCTGGCTTGGAATGTGGACCCCTCTCTTTTTCTTGGAAGGGGATGTTTCTTTATGCCTTCCCTCCCCTTCCTGTCATTCCGAAGGTTCTGTTCACAATAAAAAAGGATGCTCCCAAAAATCCTGATAGTGACTCATTTTTGGCGCAGACAGCATTGGTTCCCTCTTCTTCTGCACTTAGCCAAGAGAAGTCATCACAAATTATCTCACAGGCTGGACCTGCTCACACAAGACAAAGGATCTCTCTCATTCATTCCCCACTTGTCCACTTTTCATTTGAATTTGTGGGTGATGGGGTTTTGATCCCTTTCAGATGCCTTTTTTTGAGGACCCACTACTGGAAAATTTTATTTGTTCAAATATAAGGGATTTTCTGTCTGGTGGCTTTCTCGTAACCTGGATCCATTTACTGTGGATGTTCCTTTGGTTCTCTCTCATTTGTCTGAATTGGTCAGTGCTGGGTTGGTGTAATCCTCTTTTAAGGCCCACCACCTGTCAGCTATTTCTGCTTGTCTGCCTTTGACTCCCCCTTTGTCTTCTAGATTTGAGGCCAAACAGTTTCTTAAAGGCTTTTTCACATTAGGCCTCCAGGAAGCCTGTTCCTCCTTCCTGGGACCTTAATTTTGTTTTAGAAAAATTGACTTGGCTCCATTTGAGCCCGCTTCTTCAGCTTTAATACAGCATTGTTCTTGGAAGACCGTTCTTCTTTTGGTCCTTATCTCTGTCAGATGGGTATCTGAGCTGCAAGGCTTTTTATGGCTGTTCCTTCTTTTTTTTGTTTTTTCATAAGGACAGGGTGTCTCTTTGTACTAAATCCTTCTTTTATGCCCAAAGTGGTTAATGAGTTGTCTCTTAATTAGTCTATTCATTTGCCCACTTTTTTTCACAATCTGCTGGTGAGAAGGTTCTTCACACCTTGGATTTGCATAGACAACTCAGATATTATTTGGATAAAACTAAAGCCATTCATAATTCTGAGCAGCTTCTTGTTAACTTTCATCCTACATCATTAGGTCTGGCTGTTTCCAAGCAAACTATTTCTTCCTGGATATCTAAAGCTATTTCTTTCTGTTTCTCCTTTCATGGGAAGAGCTTCCCTTCTTATGTTAAGGCTCATTCTGCTGGGGCTGTAGCCTCTTCTGGTGCTTTTTTTCAAGGGTTTGGATACTAATTCTATTCTTCAGGTAGCAACCTGGACTTCTGTGCATACGTTTGCCAAGCACTATAAGTTGAATGTGATTTCTAGGGCCAGAGGTGGTTTTGCCAGGGCCATTTTTCATGGCTTTCTGGAGGGCTCTGCTGGCCCTTCCTCCCAGCCTTTTCTTAGCTTTTGTACACTCCTTGTGGTAAAGAATACTGCAATAGTGATATAGAAGGATATAGTACAGTTGTATATAGTACCCAGTTAACTAACACTATTAATGACCGGAGTTTGGTTGCTACTATGGATCCACCTGGTAACCAATTACAGCTTGACGACCGACCGGAGAGGCACGTCATTCCACCAGCGCCCAACAGAAGCACTATTACGCGAGGTAGCTCTGCCTATAACACTATTGCAGTAAATGGTCGCACGGCGCAAACTAAGACGGATGCCATTTGTTTAAATGGGCCTGGCAGCGATCCTAGAGACTTTGATTTTGGTATATGGGCTGGACAACAATTTATTTTCAGACAAGGTACTGTCAACCGCAATTTTAATCAGGGTATTGAACCTAATTTTAACGAGTTTAGAGACAAACTCTACGCTTATAAAAGTAATTAATTGGAAATAGGCGATCTCAAGGAATGTTTGCAAGTGGAAAGGGTACCAAAAGGGTTATGGTTCTACAAATTTCTGAAGAACGTACAACCAGGAACTGTGCTTTATGACCAGCTCTGTGAAATTTTTAACAAGGCTGGTCTGGAAATGCTAAAGTTAATGATTATAGCAATAACCCACGCCTGGGTGTGGTAATAATTACCACGGTTGGTGTGGTTTGGTCCCGGGCGAAGCCCGGACAAAGCCAACCGTGGGTAATTTACACACCAGAAGTGGTTATTGCTATTATCATGACATTATTTAAGAAAAGAAACTATTACTTTTCTTAAATGATGGCATAATATAATGCCTGTTTACTGCCCTTCCAGATGTCTGGCATCAGCAGTTCTGATGTACTGCGCCTGCGCAGTACATCAGAGCTGTGAGCAAAAGCAACAGAGAAAGCAAGATCTCCGTTGCTTTTTAGTTTTCGCTATGTTAAATGAGTTTAACATAGCGAGACAGTTAAAATAAACGGAGATGTCAGTTGCTTATTTTAAAACTGTCTCACTATGTTAAACTCATTTAACATAGCGAAACACTAAAAAAAGCAACAGAGATCTTGCTTTCTCCTTTTAAACACTGTCTCGCTATGTTAAATGGGTTTAACATGGCGAGACAGCTTTAAAATAAGCAGCGGAGATCTCCGTTGCTTATTTTAAACTGTCTCGTATGTTAAACCCATTTAACATAGCGACAGTGTTTAACAGTTATACTAATGGAAAAAAGTCCGGGCAACTGGACTTTTTTCCATTAGTATAACTCTAATTACAACGGGCACGCTGGCCAATCAGCGTGCACGTTTTGGGGGGGTCATGGTATAATATTGATTATGAAAAGAAAGCGGACATTTTATTAAAAGAGCTTAATGTTTTAAATGAAAAAATGGTCACTGACACCATTTTTTTTAGTGTGAAAATCAATTATGACAAAGTATGTGATGAAGTTGACCAACATTGTCTTAAAGTTTTAAATCGTAAAATTAAAAAATTAGATGGGGACCTTAACGAGTATAGAGACTGGTTAGCTTACCCCCTTCCCACAATTAAGGGATGGAAAAAGCATAATTCTGATACTGTATTTGTGAATAGGGAGGAATGAACTAATACTGATTGTTATAAGTCTGTAGGTGTGGATACTCTCAGAAGAAGTGAGAGAATTGCAGAGAAAGGTAGGAAGCAATCTTCACAGGATTTTCAGTATCCCCCCAACGGGGGGGGGGGGGCAGTGACAACAATACAGGAGTTGGAACAACAACCCCCAGAAATAGGTAACTTTTATATTATGTCAGAGGTTAGAACGGACAAGCCAGTGGTTTGTAGAATGAATCATTTTACCATTTTTAATTACACTGGGCTTGATCCTACTCAAGAATTTTTTGACCTATTTATTAAAGGGTTCCAGTTTGTTCCCTCCCGCCCTTCTTATTTGACGAACACACTGATTGACCTAAAACTTTTTGTAAGACAGTTGAATTTAAACTTATTTTTTAAAGGTCAAGATAATATTAGTAGAGATTTAACAAGGAAAAGTACTTTTAATCCCCCCACCCACGCTTCACTTAAGGTATTTTTAGAGTTGGTTGAGAGGGATATTAGGAATTTGGAACAAGAACATCACAGTATTTGCCCTACTAATCTTAATGGTAGAGATGGCTCTGATTGAATTTTTGAAACAAGAGGGATGCAGGGTGATGAAACCAGACAAAGGAGGGGGGGTTGTATTGATGTACACGGTAGACTACGATTCATACATGTGTAATATGTTACAAGAAGTAGATCAATACGAGTTGGTATCTATTAATGAAATCAACATTGCTTATGCTAAAATTAATTTTCAGTTATACGATCACCTTCTACAAAATGTGATTAATGAACGTCTTTACAACTATTTGCACGTAGATAAGCCAAAAAAACCCCAAATTTTTGGTATTCCTAAGACTCACAAAACCCTGGACCATATTAAATTTAGACCAATTGTTTCAGGAACTGGTAGTATTACAGAACCTTTGGCTAAATTTATAGATTTTACTTTAAAAGAGTTCGTGTCTACCATCACACACATATGTAAGGACTCCTGGGATTTTTTGAAGGGGATTGACCAAAAATTGTTTGACCCGCAATTACTGATGGTCACCGTAGATGTAGTAGAACTTTTTCCCAGCATCCCCCACCCAACTGGGTTGGATTAGTTTGGGCAAATGTTGGCAACTGAGTCCGATTTGGACAGTAAAACTGTCAATTTAGTTTTAGAACTTATGGAAATAGTTCTCGAAAATAATTGTATTCATTTTAACAGTGAATTTTATTGTCAAAAAAAGGGGGTAGCAATGGGGGCTTCCTGTGCTTCATTATACGCTAATGTGGTGTTGCATTACTGGGAAAAGAAATTTGTTTTTCCAAGCTCCTGGTTTCAACACATTTTACATTATAGGAGGTACTTGAATGATATTTGTTTGTTGTGGAAGGGTACCAAAGAGATGCTTATTGATTTTTTACATTACATTAATAACACAACTTTCTTTTTGAATTTCACGTACAAGATTGACAATGATAGATTACATTACTTGGATGTTACCCTCCTTAAAGATTATAATAATCAGTGCTTTCAGTCTGTTATACAGGAAAAGCACATTTTTAAACTCGTATCCCCACTTTACTAGTGGGCATCCATTTTACCAAAAGAAGGGTATAGTCAAAGGGCAAATTATATGAGCATCAAGAATGTCCAGTACCTTAGAGGGTTTTAAGGATGAAGTTAAAACCCTTAAATGACTTTTTATAGAGAAAGGTTATCCATCTACTTTAATAGATTGTATGATTCAAGAGGTCACCTTAAGCAGGGAAACCACTTATCCCCCTCTGTTAGGTACAGGACTCAGTGGTTCAGAACACGCGAATCAAGCAAACAAATTTGATGGCAAGAGCAGTTTTATTCACACATTTTCTGCTAACTCTGAGAAGATTGAACAAATTATTTTGAAGCATTGGCCTATCCTCACCTTGCATGATGAGTTAAAAAAGTTCGTTCCAACCTTTCCACACTTTGTTAGGAGAAGGGACATTAATTTGAAGGAACTGTTTGAGAAGAAAAGTGATTTAAGGCTAAACATAATGAGAACTAAGCTTGGTACCCACCAGTGTGGGAGTTGTAAGCAATGCTGTGCAATGCTTAACCAAGATACGGTGTATATCCCCTCTAGGAAATTTAAATTCAGCTCAATGAAATACTATAACTGTGGAACTAAAGGGGTAGTTTATCTAGGGTTATGTTTAACATGTAACAGTTTTTATGTCGGTAAAACCGAAAGACATTTAAGAAAAAGGGTTTACGAGCATTTAATGACATCTCTAAAGCTAAAGAAAGTAATGCTTTCTGTAAACACTTCCAGATATGTAAGAACCTGCAAATTAAATTTATGGTTTTAGAACAGGTTGTTCCAGATATTAGGGGAGGTAGCTGGGAAACCAGACTGGAGTACCGTGAGCTATATTGGCAGCTCAGGTTGGATGCAGGGAAGTTTCCCGGTTTGAATGAGAACATTAACATTAACAGTGTTTTGAAGTTGGGGAAGGCCCATTTATAACATCTATCAAAGGTGTTTATGATATACCCTTTTCGATTAGAACGAATTATACTTTTATTTTTGTTACAGTAATGGATGTATGTAATTAGGGTTTACCTAACAACAGAGGTCAACACAACTCTGTGTTTTGATATAAAACACGGATGTAGTTTAAACAATGATTACATAGGAATATTATATATTTATTTATTTATATACATTTTTATATATATTTTTAAACACTCACATATTTTTAAATATTTTTAGCTTGACCTGTATATTTAGTTTTATGTGCATTTTGATTTCCCGGTTGTTTTGATTAGATTTTTTGAGACAGATTTCATTAAGATGATTTTTAGTAACATATATTTGCCATTTGCACAAGATTTGTCGGATTGTCTTTTGTTAAATTGGTTTGAGCTGATGCTCTTTAAAAGAGTTTTTAAAAAAACTTTAAAAAATTAAAAAAAATTAAATCAATTACGGGCGGTCATGTGACATGTTCATATGTATTTAACTGCTCTAATTTGAGCATCAGATGTTTTGTCACCTTAAAAAAGCTCGGTAATAACCGAGCGAAAGCGATTGGTATTATTTTTGTTTAATAAAAGTTTAATTTATTTTAAATCGTTCTAAGTGGTTATTCCGGGTCCTGTTGTTGCCGGGCAAGTTTTTGTTTTGTTTTTTTTTTTTTTTCCTATAGTACAGTTGTGTAAAATCTTACCATAACAGTAGATGTCCTTCTCTTTACTGTTGCAGAATTTGCTCTCTCCCTCCTCCCCCCGATCCTTTTTCCTTCTGAATGTACTTGTTGCGTACTAGTTTCCTTAGACTGTCATTCCTAAAGGGGATTGTTCAGTTCTGAGGGTGGTATGTCCGGACGCCACCTTTATGCCCTACATCATACGCAGGGAGCACATGTGTGACTTACTGTGTACCCATTGCAACCTAAAGGCTTTGGTATATTGGCCAGATGTCAGATTGCCGTAGGGATCCCTATTGTAAAGAATACTGCAACAGTGAAGAGAAGAACTTCTACTGTTATGATAAGATTTTACCCAACTGTACTTTTTTTCCCCCTCCTCAGGCCTTGGTCACAATGGACGCCTATCTCAAAGGGAGGACTGTCCAGGGGACCTGATCTACTATTGAGGCCAGTTTGCACGTTGTTTCTTGGAGATTACTGCAGCCCCCCCTTATGTTGCAGGCTTTTCAGGACGTTCTCTTCAAGGGTGTGATTTCTGTCCCAGTAGACAGTATGGTGGTGGTCTGGTACCTGAACAAATGGGAGGATCCTGATGTTCTTCGTGTTTCACTGTTGCAGTCATTACATTTGGGTTATCTGCCTGCAGGTAGCCCTCAGCCAGCCTGAATACCAGAGTCTTGGATTCCTGCATCAGATGCTGTCTCTTCTTCCATGACGTCAGGTCATCAGGGGTATAAAACATGCAGCCAACCCCATTACATCAGTCTTTCTTGCTGTGCAGTGCCCGAAGCAGAAGCAGTTCGCAAATGCAGGTTGGCCGACTCCTGAAATTTTCATTTTTGAGTTTTAGAACCAAAGTCTTTAAAAAAGCTAAGTACCCCTGTGGGGATCCTTTTTCTTGCTCTTAAACCGGTCAGTAAAAGTTAACAGTTGTCTTATCTGTGGAAAGCAAATACCTCATAAAGATTTTCATTCGTACTGCATCCCTTGCTTAGGCCCAGACCACGACATCCCTCGCTGTCGGTTTTGTGCTTTATTCAACCCCCAAACTATTCGTCGTCGATCTATGTTTGCAGCAAAATATTTTGGTACTCTGTTTAACTATCCAGAAATGTCTTCGGTAAGCCATCTGACTACTGATATTCCGAAAAAACATAAAGATAAGACAGAGAGAGACTGCATAGGTCCAAAACTGCTGACAATGCTTCAGTTAAGCTAGTCGCCAGTTCACCGGTACTCGGTGAGGTGCTTTCGCAGCCCCTGATACCCGCTACTTCAGATTCGCAGGCCTCTGCTGAGACCCATTCGGAGTCCGGTATGCCGCCAGATGCTTCTTCGACTATGGAACCTGCGGATGTGTCTACCTTGGATGGGTCTGGAGCCGCTGTGCAGGCACTGGCTTCTGAGAGTGTATTCAGGCCTACAGACTTGCATTTCAAACCTACGCCATCTTCTTCTTCAAGGCCTAAAACTTGACCTACGTCTAGAAAACCGACGTCCAAACTGCATGATCAGGCCCACATGCCTAAAAAAACAAATGATAAGAATGGCTGAAGAGTCTATTACTTTAATTAGGGGAAGCCAGCATTCCCCCTCTTAGAGACCTAGAACTGATTTTCCTTCTGATTCTTCTGATCAGGATTCTGAAATTTCTGTTTCTTCTGATTACCAGGATTTGCCCTTATCTACCTATGAGGAGTCTGATGCAGAGGATTCCATTCCCTCTGCTTCCCCTCCAGAAGATTTTTCTTTTGGTGAAACCTTGCACACTCTTTGGGAGCATTTCCACTGGGAAAGCCAAGATTACTCTGACTCCAGAAAGAGACTTAGGGAATTCTTACTCCTCCCTCAACACAGGCCTTTAGCTATCCCTCCTGTCCTGGACATTGTAGATAATGCCGCCTTGGAATCTAGCCTCACCTCAGACACTTTACCTCCAGCTCCCAGAAAACCTGACAGGTATTGGAGTACCTGACTCTCACAATTTCCTCTTTAAGAATCCTACTGCAGACCGAGAGACCATTTCCCAAGGACCTAAAGGCATTAAGGCTACTACTGCCAAAAACCCTATCCCCTCTGAGAGGGATTCCAGAGCCTTGGACAGATGGGGTAAGAAGGTATACACTTCTGCTGCTTTGGCCATTAGGGCCTTAAACTGCCAGTTTCATATGTTAAAAGTATCAGCAGCATGTTATGGGACTACTTAAACAGAAAATTATGTTGATTCCTGACTGTGCTGAACATAAAGAATTATAGGATTTAATGCATTCTGCTGAACAAGTTGATAAACATACTTTGCAATGTGGTTTTGACTCTCTAGAAGCATCTTGCAGGGCTGCTGTCACTGGGTCTGTACTTAGAAGGCATGCTTGGCTTAAGGAGCAAAGTTTGCCAGATCATGTTAAAGCTAAATTACTTGATGCTCCCTTAAACCAAGACCGCCTGTTTGGCAACAAAGCAGAAGTCGTCCTTTAAAAGATGGAGGAAAAAGCTAAATCTATATAAACTGTTAAAGATTTCCTGCAAGTACAGCCTCCCAGATTTAGTAGGCATTGGCCATCTAAGAATTTGTCCTTTCCAGGTCTTCTCAGTCCAAATCCAGGAACAGCAGACCACCTAGACTACAGTCCCAAGGTATACACATGCCTAAGCAGTGGGGGGCTCCCACTTCCAAAGCTGGAAGTAGTAAGACACCCCCCTATGGAAAAATGTCACAATGACTTAACCTTAACCCTTCCAAGCCCTGCTCAACTGCCTGCTCTCTTAGGGGGAAAGATTGCCGTAAATGCAAAAAACTGGGAACTCATTACCCAGGACATATGGGTTTTAAATGTAGTTTTCCAAGGATACAGATTCCCCTTCCACACCTTACCAACCCCAAACGGTTGGCCAGACCTACCCCCAAATCTGTGGGCAGAGGCTCAACAGCAGGTGCTCTGTCTTCTGAGTATCGGGGATATTCAGCCTGTCCCAGTGGAAGAAAGGGGATAAGGTTTTTACTCAAGACTTTTCCTGGTACCCAGAAAAGACAGCTCTTGGTGTCCTATCCTGGACCTCTTTATTCTAAACACCTTTTTGGTAATCCCAAAATTCAAAATGCTAACACTTAAACAGCTGCTTCCTATACTAGGCAAAGATGCTTGGTTGGCAACCTTAGACTTAAGGGAAGCTTACCTGCACATTCCAATAAGGGAATCTTGCAGGAAATACCTACACTTCAGAGCAGGCTCCATGCACTATCAGTTCTCTGCGCTTCCCTTTGGCTTATCTACTGTGCCCAGGGTATTCACAAAGTGTCTAGCTCTAGCCATTACATTTTGCAAGCAGAGAAATATTCAAATATACCCATACCTGGACAATTGTCTAATTCAGGCAGAACATGCTATTAAAACATCTGGCATTTGTAAAGAAACTTCTAACCTTGCTGGGGTACACCATAAACAAAAATAAATCTTATCTAGTACCCTGCCCAACAAATTGTATTCCTGGGAGCAAGCTTGAACACAACTTCTCGGATGGCTTATCTCACGCCAGAGAAACAAGTTTATTTGACAGCTTACATCAAACTACTGGCCACAAAGACCCAGCTATCTGCAAGGAAAATCCTGCAAGCCCTGGGGTTCATGGCCTCTTGCATTCTACTAATTCGATATGCAAGACTGCATGTGAGGAAACTACAATGGCATCTAAAAAGCCTATGGTGTCAGCATTCTCAGGACCTGGAATCAATGATTCCTATCATTCCTTGTATAAAGACAGAGTTCCTTTGGTGGGCAGAGGCCTGCTACCTAAACAAGGGGCTCCCATTTAATCTACCCCCTACCACCCAAACCCTGACTACAGACGCATCAGACTATGCATGGGGGGGCTCACTTGGCAGGGCGGTGCATTCAGGGCAAATGGAACCCGAGTCAGATGCACCTGCATATCAATCAAAAAGAAATGTTAGCTGTACAGAATTCCCTGACAGCCTTCAAAGACCATATCCTCCCAAGACAATTATTGGTAAAGACAGACAACACCACAGTTATGTGGCACATAAACAAGCAGGGGGGAACCCACTTGTACCGTCTCTGCAGACTACCCATGGCTCTGTGGAACACAGTCCAGAGCTACCAAGTGCACCTACAAGCTCAATTCCTGCCAGGCAAGCTAAATTCACTGGCAGACGACCTAAGCAGAAATCTCATGGACCCACACGAATGGAAACTGGAACCAAAAATATTCAACCTCTTGAGGAACAAATGGGGGGGACTCCAGAGATAGACCTGTTTGCCTCCCCTCAGAACTACCAATTGGACAAATTCTGCACAAGGACTCCCCACAGTCAAGCTTGGAAAGTGGATGCCCTGTCCTTTACCTGGGAAAGCCTCTCAGTTTATGCCTTTCCTTCTCTGCCTCTCCTCTTTAAAGTTCTAATAAAGATCAAACAGGACAAACCAAGGACAATACTGATTGCACCAGACTGGTCTCGCCAGCACTGGTACCCACTGTTGCGCAGTATGATACTGCTGGATCCATGACACCTACCTCAGACACCTTCCCTGCTGTCCCAGCAGGCGGGCCAGATTCTGCACCCTCAGCTGTAAACCCTGAACCTTGCTGCCTGGCTAATTCTTTGAGCTCTCCAGTAGCATCCCTCAGTAAACAGGTGCTAGATGTCCTTCTGGAAGCAAGGAGACCCAGTACTAGAAAATCCTGTGCTGAAAAGTGTTCCTGGAGCCAGACTTAGGGGATGGGCACTACGGTGCACATCTTACCTTATAGTCTCCAGTACTTAACAGAAATGCTCCACAAGGGCCTATCCTTCTCGTCTATTAAAATGTATGCCTCTGCCATTTCAGCACATTATAACACTGAACCACCTCTCTTCTCTCACCCCCTGTTACACCTGTTAAAGCAATTCCTAAGAGGGGCTAAAAATGTAAGACCCCCCCAGACGAGCCCCTACTGCAGCCTGGGATCTTAACTTTGTATTGGAAAAGCTCTCTCTCCCTCTATTTGAACCAGCTGCAACTGCAGAGTTGAAATTTCTTTCTTGGAAAACAGCCTTCTTTCTAGCCATCACTTCAGCTAGAAGAGTGTCTGAATTACAGGCCTTTATGGCAGTGGAGCCCTTCATTATCATCCATACAGACAGGGTTTCCCTCAGGACCAATCCTTCCTTTATGCCCAAGGTGGTGTCTAATGTGGCCCTAAATCAGTCCATTCATTTGCCTACCTTTTTCCCGAATCCACAAAACAAAGGAGAAGGATTACTGCACTCTTTGGACGTGCACAGACAACTTAGATTTTATTTGGACAGGACTAAGCCTCTTAGAAAATCTGAACAGCTGCTAGTTGGCTTTGCTGCAGGGGCAGAGGGGAAGACCGTTTCAAAGCAAACCATTTCTTAAATGGATATCCCATTGCATTAATTTCTGCTAAAAGCACTATGGAAAACCTACCCCAGAGGGGAGTAGATCACATTCCACCAGGGCTGCATCTACCTCTACAGCCTTTCTCAGAGGAGTCCTACCAGGGACATCCTAGAAGCTGCAACCTGGAGCTCTGTACATACCTTCACCAAGCATTACCACATGCCTATTTTTTTCTAAATGCAGAGCTGGTTTTGCCACTGCAGTTTTGCAGGGCTTAATAGCTGTCCCTAATGCTCTCTAACTTCCTCCTCCCTTCCTTAGCTTTGGGAATCAACCCAAATGTAATGACTGCAACAGTGAAACACGAAGAACATAGTACAGTTGTGTACACTTACCATAAATGTAGATGTTCGAGTGTATTCACTGTTGCAGTCCTGCTTGCCCTCCCTGCAGACTCTTGACTTCTCTTGGCTCTACCTTTCCTTCTTGTTTGGTGTATTTGAGCTTTCTGGTGTATTTGCTGTTTGTTAGAGGTGTAACATAACATACAATTGCTTCTCATTATGGGGGTACCTGACATCTGGGGCAAGAAAAACTGATGTAATGGTGTTGGCTGCATGTTTTATACCACTGATGACCTGACGTCATGGAAGAAGAGACAGCATCTAATGCAGGAATCCAAACCTCAGGTATTCAGGCCGGGTGAGGGCTACCTGCAGGCAGATAACCCAAATGTAATGACTGCAGCAGTGAATACACTTGAACATCTACATTTATGGTAAGTGTACACAACTGTACTTTCTTCCTCCCCACTTTGTTAGGAGGCCACGAGGGTATGGCAGTGGGTGATTTCATCTATGATTTCTGATTGCAACACACATCTTGGGAAATCCAACATCGTGGCTTACAGTCTGAACAGGAACACATTCTCCTTCCTCATGAGTGGTCACTGAATTCATGGGTTGCTGCTTGGATTTTTCAGCATTGGGGCTCCCTGTCCATCAACAAATGCAGCAGCTATTATGCTTTAGTTCCACCTCAGGAACAGTCACCCATGGACTCTCCCATGTATGCTTGGTCCCTGGGTCTTCTATTTGCTTATCCTCCAACCACGTTAATAATATAGTTTCTTCTGAACCTGGCCAGTTGCAGAGTGACTGTAATTCTCATTGCTCCACTTCAGCCTTACCTAGTGTATTTCCCTTTTCTCTGGCCTCTTCTGTGGTACATTTATTGTGTCCTGGATCCCATTCTGGATCTGATTTTTCATCTAGCAGGCCTGGATCCACACAACCTTCAGATGCTCTTGTTATAACCCTATGGTTTTCCATTTCCCTTGATAGCAAGGAATCCCAAGCTGTCAGACGGAGCTGTACATATTTTAGCTTCTTCCCAGAAGATATCTACTCATAAGTTGTATGCTAGTAAATGGCAGCATCACCTTAAGGACTAACTGCCAGGGCTTGGATCCTTTTTCAGCTCCCTTGGGGGCAATCATGGACTTCCTCAAGGATTGTTTAACTCTGGGTCCAGTTGTACTACTATTAAAGTGCTGTTGGCAGGTATTTCCAGCATTCACATTGGTAGGGATAATGTGCTTTTCTTAAGATTTTGAATGTTTTTGTCAAGAGAACCTTTTTGCTTTGCTCTCCTGTCTGATACCCTATCCTGCCTGGGGAATTGCCTTTCATGCTCTAGGTGCTAGTATTACTTTCTTTTGAGCCCTCTGCCACTGTCATTTTGAACTTGTCCTGGAAGACTCTCTTCTTGGTGGCCATTCTGCCAAAGCTGCAGGCCCTCTGTTCGGTTCCTCCATATTTGGTCTTTAATGACGACAGTGTGTTCCCCAGAACAGATCCTGCTTTTCTTCCTAAGGTCTTATTAGAGATTAATTTGAACCAGTCCATTTATCTGCCTGTGGTTTTTCCTTAATTTTCCAATGGAGGTGAATATTTACTGCATTATCTTGATGTCCACAGTCAAATGAGATTTTATTTGGACAGAACAAAGTCCTTTAGAAAATCTAAACAGGTATTTGTTTCCTTTTTAAGACTTGACTTGGGTGCGCTTGTATCGAAGTTCACTCTCTCCAAATAGCTGTCTGATTGTATTTCCTGTAGATTTCAAGGGGGAACATTTCCTTCACATGACCAAAGGTCATTCTGCCAGAGCTGTAGCTACTTGTACAGTTTGTTTTCTGTGCAGCTGCTACTTGTTGATAATCACATGTTCACATTCCACTACAAACTGGATATCAAGTTGAGGTATAGAGCTTCATTTGGTTATTTAGTATTGAGCAATATCCTTCTGCAAGACCGCCCTAGGGTGCTGCATGGCTGGGGACTCTGTCGGATACAAAAGTTTTGTACTCGCCATAATGATAGATCCATTTTGTCTGTTTCTGTCCGGTTCAACCTTCATTTGCCTTTATAGCAAGCTTCTTGTTCATGAGATGACTGAGCCAGGGAGATTGCCTCTCTCTTTTTGGGGTCCTTAGTCTTTTTCTTTCTCCTTCCTGGGGGCTAAGTATTGAACTTTATAGAGAGAGTAGTTCTGGTGGAGTGGGGGATTATGGCTAGAAGAGACTGAGCCTGATGGGCAGAAGTCTTTGGAAGATGACCATCTATTGGATCTAATTCAGATCTGACAACCTGCAGGTTGAACCAGAATAAAACGTACAACACAGGTCTATCATTATAGTGAGTACATAACTTTTGTATCTTAGTCTCAGAAGCACAACACAACAACATGCTAAGCTGATTGTGCACAATGTTACCTAAAAGATATAGCGAACCTGCTGGCCAATAAATTTAGCTCTAAATTTACCCTCCTCTCCCTTCATTTTGTCCCTCAAGATATACCTGAAACTGTCTTGCCTCTAGCTGTCACACAAGACCAAGTCCAAAAAGTGGGATCAAAACTAATAGTACTGCATCGATGGGTCCAGACAATATCCCTGGATGTGTTTTAAATAACATGAAGCATGATTTAGACATGCCTTTAACAAAAGTGTTAAATCTCAGCCTCCATACATGTTTTGCACGAAGAGAACGAACAGCTACAATCATGCCTCTGCATAAGGGAGGACCGTCCACAGTCCCAGGCAGTTACAGACCTATAAGTCTTGACCAGCCTCAGATGCAAAGTTGTGGAAAGACTTATCGTGGAACTAATTATTCAGGACATAGTGAACCTCCAAATACTGGACCCACCTCAGTTTGGATTTGTAAAGGGTATGTCATGCTTATGCAGCTTGGGGGACTGTTTTGAAAAGGTCACCAATGCAAAGGATGAAGGCAGAATGATGCACAGCTCATACCTCAACTTAGCTAAAGCTTTTGACACAGTACCCCTCTCAGGCATAGTAGAAAACCTAAATAAACTGAGAATAAACTCCTGTGTCATCTGCTGGATTTCCTACTAGCTAGCAAATAGGATGCAGGAAATTAAAATAGGGGACATTACCTCCACAAAGAGACCAGTCACCAGTGGAGTCCCCCAAGGTTGTGTGCTGGAACCACTCCTGTTTGGCATCTACTTTTCTCAAATAGACAATACCAAAGGGCTCTGGCTGACTTAAGTTTGCAGATGACTGTAAGCTAGGAGTAGTAATTGAATCCGCAAATGACTTAGCCATCCTGCAGGACATTTTGTCCTAAATACATAACTGGTGCCAAAATCATGGACTGAAACTAAATGCCAAAAAATGAGTTGTATCATTTGCAAAGTCATCTATCTCGGGGAACTACCATGTTGATAATACACCCCTAATAGCTGGCCCAGTTTGGGATTTGGGAACTTATATGGACAGTGATTTCATTTTTGACCAGTATGTGTCCAGTGTTGTAAAAGTCCTTCTATATTGCACAACTAATAAGCAAAGGGATTGTCTCTACATCCAGGGATGTCATTGCCCCCTTTACTCAGCCCTCATTAGGCCAGTCATTGAGTATAATGTCCCCGTTGCATGTGTCTGTCCAAACTCGTGCAAAAACTGGAATACCCACAATGATAACATTGCTAAAAGTTTACAAAGTTAAATCCTGTATGGACCAACTCAAAGCTCTGTATCTTGCAGCCTGCTAAGAGATAATGTGTCTGAGACACAAGGCATCCTCCAACCCTGTACTGATTTGAGTTACTGCACGTCAGCAAGTCAAATGGCATAAGAAATACTCTAAAGATCTAAACCTCTTCTGCAACATCAACAGAATGGTTTGGAGCGACAGGCATATCTCCGAGGATACCGCTGCTCTGGAACAAGACTCCCACATAAAGTTCATCACTGTCCATATTCAAGCAAAACTTAGATCTAGGGATGGGACACAAAATTTACCCCAGGACTGCCCGCTGTAGTACTAGTGGATAGAGGCAGCTCATAAATGCTTTATTGCATGCCTGAGTTCCCTCAAATTATCTATAGTATGAGCTCAGTTATTCTCATTAGGGGTAGTATATAATTATCGACCATTTGATGTGTAAGGCCAGTCTGTAATCAAATGGGATAGGTTATTTCAAGCACAAAAAGGGAAATTGGCAAGGCTTAAAATGATCCACAATGGCAGCTAGCTTAGTACTTGCCAATGAACCTGTTATTCTAAACTTGTGTGGTCTGTCTCTGAACCCAGCAGTTGCTGTAAAATGGAAGAACTTCCAGTATGGTGGCTGCTTGAAACAACATGATGAAAATAACTAGTAGTGCAGGAACTGATAATTTAACAAAAAAGCTCAAAAGTATTACTGTTTTAGAAAGTGTTTGATTCTGCCTGTAAACTAGCTGGATGTCTTCAAAGTGAAAACTTATAAAGATTAAGAAGATTTTAGTTCAAAAAGAAGTGAAAGGAACAGTTGCTGTGAAGAACCTTGTGGCAGAATGGCAGGAAGCATACCAGACTGCAGCTGCTGCTCTGCAAATGACTTCTAATGTATTGGAAATAAAAAGACAAAATGCATGCTGAGGTGATGTAAGTGGAACACTTAAGTATGTTAAGCCAAGTAATAAAAGACTGAAGGGGGACACTTGAGTATGTTCAGCCAAGTAATAAAAGACTGAAGGGGGTGAAAAAGCACCAACTAATGTAGTCTTATGACTTGATAAAACTTCAAGTAAGAAGTTGAACTAAAAGAGATGGGCAGAATTTGTGTCCTAAGAAGACGTAAAACTGCAGTTGGTCAAGTTTGAGGGCAGGTTGAGAAGAACAAAATTTTGGATCTTCTGCCATCCTTAAAAAATGGAGGAAAATGATTCCAATAATTTTATGAAAACACAGTTAAGCAGTGAGCTTGCATTTCCCAGCAGGAGATGCAGATTGAGAGGGCACAATTGTACCTGTTCTCCCAATATGACCACTAGTAAACAACCAAGACCTGTATTGCAAACCTGCCAACAAAATGAAGTTTATCTGGTATTGGTAATTTTATATCCTTCACCTGTAGGACAGAGACTGGCTTATAAAACGTCCACAGCCTTCCTAGCCCCTTCCCCTTTAACCACAGTGCACAGTGCCTGAGGACCCAACTCCAGATATTTTCAGTCGTGCAAGCACTTATCAGTTCTGGCTATCTGCTTATTTTTCTTAAGTTTGAGTGCATGGTTTCCTTTATATTTTGAACTTGTGTGTGTTTCCTAGATACATATTTAAGATCAATCTATTCCGTTTCAGTTTTGGAACAGTTTTTCTTGACAGGGCAGATATTTGCTTAGTCATCAGTCCCTTCCCTGCTTTGTTTGGCCCTGCTTTGAAGTGTGTTTTTCATTTGCTTTATCAGGTCAGATTTTTTTTTAATTCCTAACCCCTTCTTGCTACTGTTTTTGGTCCGTAATTAAAGTTACTTTGGAAAGAAAAGCGTAAAGGGCAATTATTTAGGGTCTTTTACTGTTGATTTTTTTAATCTACAGTTTAGTTTCCTTATCAGTCAATGTAAATTTTTCTGTGCTGTTAAGAAATGTGTATTTTTTTCCTTATTGCAATGAAAGCTCAATTTTTCTATTAGTTATCTGAAACCTGATAACTTCAGGTAGATTTCCTTTTTCTAGAACAACTTTTTGTCATTGCACAGCTGTCTGGTTACAAATGGACCTGCTTAGCAACAAGTCATGCTTGACTTCATGCTACATTTTGTTTTTCAGCCAAGTCTTCTTTCAGTATTATCATGCAGACTGTTTTCTTTAGTGTTCTGTGTCTGTTTTGTTGTTTAGGATGCATTCTCTTTCCACAGTGATGCGTTCTGTATCCATAGAGAATCTGTGCTGGTTGCTATTTCTAAGCTGTACATGTTCATTAGTCTTTGCAGATGTAACCGTTTCTCCCTACTGTTACTCTGGCTTAGTGCAATTTTTAACACTTACTCTGGCTTAGTGCAATTTTTAACACTAAGGAATGTGACTCTTATAGCCAAACAACATTTTGTATAAACTATGGGGGACAAAAAAACAAAGGTGCTATATTATAAAATTTTTATTGCCTCAGTTTCAAAAAGCCTTCCACAGAAGTGCAAGTACATCAGTCACATGACTCGTATACTAAAACAGACACACACACAAAATAATTTAGCCTTTCGGCTTTTCCCGGTTAGGGGTCGCCACAGCAGAACTTGTGTCTGCTAATGATTGGCAGTGTATTTTTACGGTGCCGCGTTGCCAGCCCGACACCCAACCTTCAAAGAAGGCACACCCATTCACGCAAGCACCTACCTGCATGTCTTTAATGTCACTCAGCCTCCACACAGAAGACACTCCAGCTGAGAAAGATAGTAAAATATTGACTATTAAATTAGCAAAATTATGTATTAATTATACATGTAAATCTCATATATATTAAAAAAAATTTAAAAAAAGGTACACTCTTTAAAAAAAAAGGGAGAAAGAAATAGCATCATGTGATTACATAGCACCATTTATCTTTCTGATTCAAACCAAAAGGAACTAATGTCTTGTATTGTAATACGAAACAAGTTTACTTGTATGCAAGAACGCCTTGTAACATTCTCATCCATTCTGGGTTTAAAAACTTACACACTACTCCTACTTTTTTATTACTATATTCAGAATTTTGAAATTTGAAAAAGTCAGCCAAAGGTGTTCTGCAGTCCTTTTCCTTTATATTCCTACAGTGTTTCTTAAGCCTCTGAAGCTTTCTTTTTGTTAACCAAAAGTATGCTTTTCCAGATGGATGTTGTTTACACACGCTGTGCTTGCAAATGGCCTCTAGTGATCAGTATACTACCCCAGTAAACAGACTAAAATAAATAACATACAACATAAACATTATTACTTTCATAGAAAATGATATTACGTAATTTTAATTTTAAATTAATAGGTTCATAGGGGGTTAGTACTCTTAACGGCCCTAGAGCCCTTACAGACCAAGCCATGTTTATTCCGAGTTGCCCCAGTTGTCAGTGGTTAGGTGGGTGAAGTTTGCAGAAGTAAGGGTCTATAGAAGTTAATACTTGTTTCTTGGGTCCAGAAGGGACATGGGCACCACCATAGGAGTGAATTTACAGTCACCCATTCCAGTGATCTAGATTTCATTTGAAGAGGGTCAAGGAGGGGCTCTGTTTCATGTGAACTGGAA
Source organism: Protopterus annectens (assembly GCF_019279795.1). Taxonomy (NCBI): domain Eukaryota; kingdom Metazoa; phylum Chordata; order Ceratodontiformes; family Protopteridae; genus Protopterus; species Protopterus annectens. Next base: position 620,716,147 of record NC_056741.1, on the reverse strand, counting down.
GCTTGTTCCAGAGAAGTAGCAGTCTCTGGAAGTTGTATCTCTGTCTCCAACATGACCTCTTTATGTGAGGCTAGGTTAAAATCCCTAGAGCGAGTGAACCTCCTGCAGTTTGATTTACGAATGTGTAGCATTTCCATCAGGGCCGTATCAGACACTGCCCTGCAAGTCAGGCAAATGTCACCCTTAGCAACCTAGTAGTAGACAGAATACATTGACAGGGCTTTCAGACTTTCTGCATAAGACTTTTTGTGTACCCTGTAATTTCTTGGTGAGAAACCTTTGCTGTTTCTCCAGTTGTTGCAGGTGTGTGGTGAGGTACATGTGTAGCTCCCACTGTATTTCATTGTAGAAGTAATAGACTGTAGTTTTCCATTACACCACAAGGTGGAGCTCCTTTTCAGGGATATAAAAGAAAATTTTGAAAGTGAAAGAGAGGACTGAGAGACTAGCTGAAGGAGGGAAGGTGGAAACTGGGTGCTGAAGGGAAAAGGGGCCTTGCAGCATGACTGGATTTTCTTTCTAATGCTTTGGGATAGGGAAGTGAAGTAGCAGTTTGTGTCTGTTTGCTGCTGAAATCCTGGATGGTGGTGTTTTGTGGAATCAGGAAATAAGTCTGAAACCAGTAATTCCACACCTGCATATGATTCAGCAAGAAAAGGAGTTTCTTTGGGCCTAGTACAGAGAAGCCATAGATGATTACCAGAGTTCTGGCAGGTGATTTTTCTACTTTTCTCATCAGAGGAACCACGGTGCCTGGTCACTAGGATGATCTCAACGGAGTGGTGAGAGTCTCTGGCCGTCTTTTTACATTTTTGTAAGATTGTGGTCCCCCCCCAAGTGCTTTGTGGATTGCAAATAACTGGGATCCATATGAGCTCCAACTTGGGCCCCACCATGCCGGCAGCAAGACTGTAAGTAGTCACTGGCCAGTGAACAGAGTATAATAGTGTGTTTTATAGTTGGTCTGTTTAAAATTGATCAAGGGGGTTGAGGGTGTTAGTACTGCTCAATGGCATTGTATTTTTTCATATCTGTATTGTTGTACTATAACTTTTATTGTTTAATGACATTGCATTTTTGCTCGTGTTAGGACTGCGGCCTTCAAGAATTTTGGTCCTCAATGACACTGCATTTTCTCATATCTGTATTGTTGTATTATAAATCTTTTATTGCTTAATGACATCGCATTTTCCTGTGTTTATATTGCTGCATTATAAAGCTTTACTGCTCATTGATATTGCCTTCTTTGTGCATGTTCTTTTATTGCATGCATATCTCACCTTGCCTTATTGCTAATGGGTGCACTGTTGAAATTATTTGTTTCTGGTTGTGCTATTGCCTTTTAATCTAGATGTGTCACCTAGAATAAAATCAGTCATTCATGCCAACTTGGTGTGTTGGGCCGATATTGGTGTCACCAGAGTCAGGTAGGAAGGAACCCATATAAACCAGCTACACCTGCAGGTGCGCTACATTTGGGGCTCGTCTGAGATCGCCTGTACTGCCTTGGATTCCACCCTATTCCCCTGTATGTGTGGAAAGCAAATCAAGCAGAAACATAAACCCAGAAGTAGCCGCTAAGTGGTGCAGACAGCACAATTCTCAGTCAGAGCATTGCTTAGTTCTGGTGTTGCAGGGGTCACATGGACTGATATGCAAATATATCACGTCACAGGATCCTTACCGATTATAGGGCGTGGATTTTTATTAGACAACATTATGGACTCTACCGAACAGAGTACATTGGCCTTATTAGAATGGGAAAGTCCTTTGGTGTATGAGCACATACCTTCAAGTGTACAAATTTCAGGTGAGAGGGCAGTCTGTACAGTAATCCCTGAGAAGTACACTACCTCAGCAACAGAGAAAATACCTGTGGAAGCTATCCAAGTAGGACAGAACCTTACACCAGAAGCTGTAGCTTCACTGCCCATAAATACTATAGGGTCTGAAGTTTTGATTGCTTTGGGAAGTATTGTAGAAAAATGCTTAGAGCCTACACAGCTATTCAATGGGTTTGGCTACCACAAATTACGTTTCTTTTCTGGCAAACAACCCACACCTCATGGAGAGGAAGATTTTAAATCCTGGATGGATCAGGCTTCACAAGCCCTAGAGGAGTGAGATATCCCAGAATCTCAGAAGATGCAACGAATAGCTGAAAGTCTAAAGAGAGGATTAGCTGCAGATACCATATGCAACCTAAGGGTGGGTAAACAAGATTACATGGCCAAGGACTATTTAGGAGTACTGCAGTATGTGTTTGGAAGGAACAAGAGGGCTGCTGACCTACTGTATCAGTTTGAACATACATACCAAGAAGTTGGTGAGAAACTATCTGATTACATTAAGCGATTAGATAAAATGCTCCACCAGATCATCCTAAAGAAGGGAGTGGATCCGAAAATAGCTGACCAAGTACGGATCGGTCAAATTTTACAGTGAGCTCAATATATGAATCCCATTGTGTGGAAAATGAAGATGAGAAATAGGGAGGAGACTCTAACTTATTCTCAGTTGATTAAAGAGGTGAGGGAAGAGGCAGCCCTGTTGGAAGTCAAAGCTCAGTGTTCAACAGCAACTAAAACAGTGAGTGAACACCAGCAGGAGCCTATAGCTGTGCTCACTACCCAAACAGGTGTCATGGCCCAGAGTGTCCGCAGTGTAGAAGTGTCACAGTTGCAGATGCAGGTGTCTTCCCTGACCGACGCCATAGCTCAAGTCACCGAGACAGTTGCAGATTTGCAGAAAGCCATGGTAACTTTAGCTGAAGGGAGAAATTCATCAGCTAGAACCCCCACAAAAAGACTCTGGGAAGAACCGAAGAACTGAATCAGCCAGTGTTCAGAGTCCCAACTGGATTTTGTTTTCGCTGTGGGGATGCAGGGCATATTAAGCGACTGTGTTCTAATGCAGAGAACTTGAAAAAAGTGAAAGAACTATTATTGGCTAGTGCAATGCAGGGAAACTTTAAAGGGACACAGTGAAGGAGCCAGCTGAGTGCCCAATTACAAAGAGCTCCATAAAATCTAACATCGAGACAGCATCCTAGATGATCTTTCCACACAAACCCTTGTAATAGGGGAGAGAAACTACCTACTATGCACACTTCTAGCTTCTGAGGTGAACAACCTAATTGGAAAGCCATCTCAGCCAAAATCTCAGCATCTGAGACCACAAAACATTACTAAGAAAGAGTCTTATCTGTTGAAATATCGAGGTCAGCTGGTGGTACCTCAGTCACATGCTGACTGCCATACAGCTGAACAGCGCTGGAAATGGCAACTACCCAATGGCCTACTGGGACCGTCCCCTGTTTTGTCATTAAAATAGGAGGAGTGTATAATAAAGCACTGTTTGATACTGGTGCACAAATCACGATTCTGTACAGAGACTTCTACCAAAAATACTTAAAACATTTGCCACTTGAAAAGTTAGAAGATTTGGAGATCTGGGGTTCAAGTGACACGAAGTTCCCTTATGAAGGGTATGTCTCACTCAAGTTAGAATTTTCCACTTCAGTTGTTGGGTCAACAGAAGTTTCTGAAACGCTTGCTGGTATGTGCCCCAGGCCCAAAGGAAAAGATTCAACATCTATTTTAGTGGGGACAAATACTGGCCTCATCAGAAAAATGCTAATGCCTCAGTTGGCCCAGGAACACCCAACACTACATCCTCTCCTGAGACCATTTTTCTGTGCCCTTCAAAGGGAGAAGGATAGTAAGAAAGATGAAACTGGTCATGTGTGGACCCTGTCTGGGAAAGAGCATATAATTCATCCTGGTCAGGTCACCTGCTTGAGAGCCAAAGTGAGGATGTGTGGACAAACAGTATCCTCTCATCTCATGATGGAAACCGATCCAGAAAGTGACTTGCCACCAGGGCTGGAACTAGTCCCAGAAGTTTGGCCTATGGACAAGTTAAAGCATCCTTATGACATTTTGCCTGTGGGGTTAAAGAATAAAAGGAGTACTCCCATTGTCCTGCGTTCACAAGTGCATTTGGGAAATGTTTATGCTGCCACTCCCTTACCTGCTTCTGTGTTGACAAGGACTGAGAGCGGGGCCAATGAGTTAAAGCTGGGAGATATTACTATAGGAGGGGGTCTCTTGTCCCCTGAGTGGCTAACCAGAGTTAGAGCTACTAATGAAAAATAAATTTTTTGTACTAGTGAACTAGATGTGGGCTGCGAAAAAAGTGCAGAACACCAAATAAGAGTAAAAGAGGACCGGCCTTTCAGGGAATGTTCCAGAAGAGTAGCTCCAGGAGACCTGGAGGAGTTAAGGAAATATTTGGAAGAACTAAAAGCCGCAGGGATAATTCGAGAGACAAGAAGTCCATATGCCTCTCCCATTGTCGTCAGGAAAAAGAATGGGTCAATTCACATGTGTGTTGACTATCGTACTCTGAATCAGCGAAACATTCTTGATCAGTATAGAACTCGACAACTCCCCGAATTGAAGATGCTCTGAACTGACTGGTGGGCAGTAAGTGGTTTAGTGTGCTAGACTTAAGGAGTGGATACAATCAAATCCCTATGCACCCAGAAGATAGAGAAGACTGCCTTCATCACCCCTTTGGGATTTTTTTGAGTTTGATTGCCTACCTTGAGGTTTATCAAATGCACCGGCAACTTTCCAGAGAATCATAGAAAGAACAGTTGGGGACATGCATCTCCTGGAAGTCTTAGTCTACCTGGACAACATCATTGTTTTTGGAAGGACCCCAGAGGAGCACGAAGAAAGACTGATGAAGGTATTGGACAGGATTGAGAAGGAAAGCCTGCAGTTGTCATTGGAAAAATGCAAGTTCTTCCAACCTTCAGTGACCTATGTGGGACATGTAGTGTCTGCAAATGGAATATCCACAGATCCCAGCAAAGTTGAAGCGGTGATGTCTTGGCTTAGACCCAAAACTGTTACAGAGCTGCGATCTTTCCTGGGGTTCTGCAGTTACTATAGAAGGATTGTGGAAGGATTTTCAAAGATAGCAAGACTTCTCAGTCATTTGCTCTGAAATGATGAAAAAGCAGTTGAAACAGATAAAGATATCCTTGTAAAAAAAAAAAAACCTAAGGTTCTAAAGAACTCATCGAGAGTCATTGGGCTCCTGAGTGCGAAGAGTCATTTGAACAGCTTAAGTATTGCCTCACCCATGCCGCTGTGCTGGCATATGCTGACTCAACAAAGCCATACACTTTACATGTGGATGCTAGCAGGAATGGCTAGCAGGGATTTACCAGGAGTATGACAAGAAGCTGAGACCTGTGGCTTTTATCAGTCTGAGTTTATCCCCCACAGAAAGAAACTACCCTGCCCACAAGTTGGAATTCCTTGCCTTAAAGTAGGCGGTAATGGACAAGCTGCATGACTATCTCTATGGGGCTGAATTTGAAGTGCAGACTGACAACAGTCCTCTGACATACATCCAGACCACTGCAAAGCTAGATGTTACTGGCCACAGATGGATGTCAGCTTTATTCAACTGTAATTTCAGTTTGAAATATCGCCCAGGAAATGAAAGTGGAGATGCTGATGGTCTGTCCAGAAGACCTCAGGGAAATTTACACCCCGACGATGAATGGGTGGAAATTCCGGGCACCAGGGGATGAGAGGTGTTTGCCAGATTGCAACCTACTATCAACACACTGAGTTTTGGGCCCAGAAGTTGGGTCTGTCTGCAGCAAGCATATACCCCAAGCTTACTGTAATTTGGTCAGTTTACAGGCTTCATCGCTACCAGCTTTTGAGTAACATTGACCTCAGGAGAGATCAAAGAGAAGGCCCCTTAAGTCAGCTGGTGGTAACTGCTTTAGCGAAGAAACAAGTTAATATGCTTTGCACGGATATTCATCCCATGGCAAGACTTTTGGCCAAGGAATGGGACAGACACCAGATACAGGATGGACTAGTGTATAGGAGATCTCCAAGTGCACTCGGCAGTGAAAAATGGCAGTTGTTGCTTCCCCAGAAGTATAGAGAAGTAGTACTCCAGTCATTGCATGATGAACATGGTCATCTTAGTTATGACAAAACTATGGGTCTGGTACGAGACAGGTTCTACTGGTCATGCATATGAAGCAAGATGTTGAGGATTATTGTTGTACATGTCTTCGTTCCATTAAACAGGTTCTACTGGCCATGCATGAAACAAGATGTTGAGGATTATTGTCGTACATGTCTTCGTTCCATTAGTCAGGTTCTACTGGCCATGCATGAAGCAAGATGTTGAGGATTATTGTCGTACATGTCTTCATTGCATTCAGAGAAAGACTGCCGACTAGAGCTGCCTCATTGGGTCAAATGGAAAGCAGTGGACCCATGGAACTGGTCTGTGTAGATTTTCTGTGCATTGAACCGGATGAAGGCGGGATCAGTAATGTGCTGGTGGTGACAGACCACTATACCAGATATGCTCAAGCATTTCCCACTCATGATCAGAAAGCTATTACTGTGGCAAAACCACTAGTTGAGAAATTCTTTGTACACTATGGCCTGCCAAAAAGGATGCACGCTGATCAGGGACGTGATTTTGAGAGCAAGCTTGTCCATGAACTACTCACTCTGTTGGGAGTCCAAAGAAGCCGCACCACTCCTTATCAGCCTCAAGGGTATCCTCAGCCTGAGCATTTCAACAGAACTTTACTAGACATGTTGAGGACACTATCTGCTGAGAAGAAGAGTCAATGGAGTGGACATGTAGTCACAGTGGTGCATGCTTACAGCAATACTAAAAATTATAATACAGGATTCTCACCTTACTTTCTAATGTTTGGAAGAGAAGCTTGTCTTTCTGTTGACATCACCTTTGGAGTCACAGCTGATGACACACCAGTGCAGTCTCATGGCAGGTACATGGAGAGACTCAAGAGGAACCACAGACAGGCTTATGAGCTTGCTGAAAAATCAACAGGACAAAGACATCAGCGAAACAAGGCTCACTATGACAAAAAAGTAAAGAATGCATGACCTGCAGCCAGGGGACAGTTATTTTGAGAAATTTAGGACTACAAGGAAAGCATAAACTTGCTGACCGCTGGGGATCTGAGATTTACATAATTTGTTCTCAGCTACTTAATATCCCTGTCTACCAAATTTGCCCTGAGGGGAATGGACCCATTAAAACCTGGTACAGCAACAAATTAATCCCCTTGGAAAAATCATGAACCCGGAACCTAGAATGGCTCAGCGGAAGCCTAACTCAAGGCGATCCAAAAGTCTAAGGCGGAGAGAAACTATCCTTTCCAATGTTCAAGAGCCAATGCTTCCTCCTGCTGAAGGAGAGGAGGACAGCGATGATGACTGGGTTTCAGTGGGCTTTTTTTATGAGGACGTTCAAGACCCTGTAGGCTGTAATCTGAATGTAAATGCACCAGAATTCGTTCCTTGACATTTTGAGCAGCCCAGACCTAACAATAGTCTAAGTAATGTTTCTGTACCTCTTGCAGAACCTGATACTGATGGAGGCCCTGCTATGCAAACTTCAGAAAATAGTGCTGAGAAAAGTCCTACCATTATGGAAAATGAAGGTGAAGCTATACAAGAGATCATCTTAGAAGTAGACAATATGCCTACAGAAGAACTGGATGTTTGAATGTGATGTGAGTGACAAACCTTCCAAGCAAGATTCCTTCGCTGTGTCTTCCGAACCAAAACTGCAGAGACTGACTTGACCCTCACAGAGACTTGCATGTAACAGTTTGGGACATAGTACACAGGAACCTGTGACCACAGTTTATGGGAGAGTCTGCAACCATAATCCCTATGCCTTCTACTCCAGTGGTGACACCCCATCCCAAGTTAAGCATAAAGCTGATTACCCTTGGTGGAGTGTACCTTTTGAATGCAAAAATATTCAGTTCTAAGGGGGGGACCCAAGATTTTCAAGTGGGGGGAGAGTGTAGTTCCCACTGTATTTCATTGCAGAAATAATAGACTGTAGTTTTCCATTACACCACAAGGTGGGAGGTCCTTTTCAGGAATATAAAAGACAATTTTGAAAGTGAGAGGAGTGAGCGACTAGCTGAAGGAGGGAAGACTGAAACTGGGAGGTGAAGGGAATAGGGGCCTCCAACAGGGAGGTGAAATAGCAGTTTGTGTCTGTTTGCTGCTGAAATCCTGGATCGTGTTTTGTGGAATCAGGAGATAAGTCTGAAACTAGTAGTTCCACACCTGCATATGATTCAGCAAGAAATGGAGTTTCTTTGGGCCTAGTACAGAGAAGCCATAGATTATTACCAGAGTTCTGGCAGATGATTTTTTTCTACTTTTCTCATCAGAGGAACCACGGTGCCTGGTCACTAGAATAATCTCGACGGAGTGGTGAGAGGCTCTGGCCATCTTTTTACATTTTTATAAGATTGTGGTTCCCCCCCCCAAATGCTTTGTGAATTACAAATAACTGGGATCCATATGAGCTCCAACTTGGGCCCCATCATGCCTGCAGCAAGACTGTAAGTAGTAGTCACTGGCCAGTGAACAGAGTATAATAGAGTGATCTGAAGTAGGAGATTCATTTGTCTGCAACCTGTGGGTTATGGATCCGATATTGGATCCGAACCGGCATGATTATCCAGCTATGGATCCGAGCTCCTAGCTCCTCCCCTCACCCATAATGCCCTGCTCTCCCTACATGACCTCAGATCTAGTTTGCCGCGCTGGTAACCAGGTCTTGGATTCTGAGCTCTTCAGCTAAGTGAAATTTAAAACCTAAAGAAAGCTTTATTTTAAATATTTGTTGTGAGTTTTGAGTGATTGTGTTAGGTTTCCCTTTATTTTTTGATAGTTTTAGTTTAAAAATTTTAATTTTAAAACTTTAACTTTATACCCTCCCCTCGCTGGTCGGAGTTTCTGTTTGTTTGGGGCCTTGTGTGTGTGCTAGTTTTATACTAGTTATCTGTCTTATTTTTTGTTAAAAAAAGGACTTTATCATGTCAGAAGCCCCTAAGACAATATTTTCCAAGTGCTCCGAGTGTGGCCATAAGCTCTACCCTGCTGATGGCCACACTCGGTGTGTTCGATGCCTTGGGGTTGAACACCTCACTTCTGGATGTTCTGTTTGTGCAGGGTTCAATCCCAGGGCATTGAAGGAGCGGAGGTCGATGCTGGTCCTGGCGGGACTTCTACCCCCGGACTTGGCTTCGGCTCCCGCTCCTGTGGTGGGTACCGTGGCCTCGGTTCCCTCCTCGCCTGCCCCCCCTCCTCCACCTTGGACTCAACCTCCCGCTTCTAGGTTGGAGGAGAGAGAGGCAAGAAAAAAGGATCGGAGAGAGAAGCACCACAAGCGGCGGGCCGAGACCTCCGTTTCGGCCCCGCCAGCTAAGCGGGCTTCTCCTCCGGCCTCCTTGGCTGCTGGCTCTCCCCCTCCTCGGCTCTGGTCTGCTTTTCACCGGGGCCTGAGGAGGAGGAGACCCGATGTCCGTCGAGGCTATCGAGGAGGCACTCAAGGCCTACCTCGGTAGCCTCTTCGAGATCCACATATAGCCTTTCCGACGCCGATCTGGACCGGATGATGAGAAGGTTCATCCAGGCCCAGATGCAGATGGGAGTGCTCCTGCCCCCCCCCCTCTGGGAGGGAGCTCGACCCCCATTTTTCAAGCCTATAGCTCCTTCTTCGACCCACTACCTGGGTTCGGAGCGTTCGGAGCCGGGGGGTGGTTCGGCGCCGATAGTACTAGGTACTTCGGATCCGACCCTGCCCTCGAGTGTTTCGGATCTGACCTCTCGGAGCCTGGCTCCGAGCTTCGGATCCGGGGGACTCAGTGTGCCTTCGGCGCCGTCTGTGTTGGAGCGCACTGGTCCTTCGGATCCGAGTGTCTCAGGGGCCGGCTCCGATCCACTCTTCGGATCCGAGGGGGAGCCGACTTTCGGATCCTTTGGTCGAGGCTGGCTCCCCTTCGGCTTTTGATGTAGTGGAGAGGGCTCTGTTGAGGGCTTCCGGACCCCCGGCACTTGCTTCGGCTCCGTCCCGCGCTCCATCTGCACTGGGTCAGGCTTCCACCATCCGGCCACTGGGACAGCCCGCTTCAGTGCCCCAAGCTGTTCCTTTGGAACAAGACACTGCTTGCGAGGGCTCCTCGGACAGCCCCCCCGAGGAAGCCCCTCGCAAGCATACGTGTAAAAGGAGGCACATAGACTCCCCCGAGTCTTTAACTGAAGACATGGATTTGGAAGAAGGGGAAGGCTCCCCAAGATCACCCCCCGAGGATGTCTCCTTTGGAGACATCATGGAAATGCTTCGCATAAGGGGGGGTGGTCTGCCCCCAAGTCTTCCTCGGACAAGTCCGTGTTCTTGGAGGCATTCGAAGCGGGCCCGTCTACCTCTTGGGTGTCCCCTCCTGCTGACCCCCTGGTGGACCTCATTACCACCAGGGCGTGGAAGGAAACGGACACTGTGTAGCCAATCCCCAAAAGGCCAGACCGTATCCTTAGCCCCCCAGCAGACCGTGCCCACTGGAGTAAGGGACCCCCGGTAGATGCCATGTTGACGGCAGCAGCCACCAAGAGGGAGCTCGCCCAGGAGAGTCCCTCAGTCCATCCTCCGAGCAAGTAGTCTCGGATGATGGACCGCTTAGGGAAGCGTATGTTTAGTTCAGCGACCTTCTCAGTGAGGGCGCTCAACTACCTGGCACATGTTATCAGGATGCAGCACGATCTTATTAAAGAATACGCTGCATCCCCCCCTGAGTCCATGTCGGAGGAGGACAAACTCTTGCACTCCACCCGTATGGCCACTCTTCGATCCGTGACAAATAACTCTATGCGGTTGCTGTCCCATGCTACTGAGGGAGCCGCTAGAGCTGCGGGAGTAGGCCTAGTCACGAGACGCCAGGCCTGGCTCCGCCATTGCGATTTCACGGAGCCCTTCAAGGCGTCCTTCGTGAACACCCCCTTCGATGGTTCTGCCCTTTTTGGCAAGACGGTTCGCGACACCTTGACCCAGAGCGAAAAGGACGGGAAGACGCTGTCTGCCGTCTGAATCTGCTTCTCTGTGCCCCAGAGGCCCTACTCTAGGAACCAAAAGGGCCAGAAGAAGATGTGGTTCCGGACGTCGCAGCAATCCCAACCCGCTCCGGACAACCAGTCCTTCCGTGGCAGAGGAGGACAGGGAGGACGCCTCCCCAGGGGCAGAGGGGCTCCCAGGAACTTCGGGTCCAGAGAACCTTTCTCTGAATGGCCCGCGCAGCAGCCCTGAGGGGTTGCCCAACTGCTCCACTCTGGAGGCAGTCGGGGGACGTTTTTTGGAGCACCTAGCAGCATGGGAGTCCATAACATCAGACCGCTGGGTCCTCCACATTATATCCAGAGGATACAAGATCCCCTTTCATCACATTCCAAAATTAAAATCCCTCCCCGACGTTCCACCCGGTCAGTGGGAGGCCGCTTCGGCAGAAATTGGCCATCTGCTGGGGAAAAGAGCCATCCAGCCCATCCCCCCAGACCAGATCGGATCAGGGTTCTACTCCAGGTTCTTTTTAGTGCCAAAGAAGACGGGGGACCTAAGACCAATTTTAGACCTGTCCCTGTTAAACCTGGCAGTTCCCAAAGAAAAGTTCCGGATGGTCACCTTGCAATCCATCCTTCCCCTTCTGGGAAAGAATCACTGGATGTGCTCTATAGACCTCAAGGATGCGTACTACCACATACTAATGGACAGACGTTCCAGGAGGTTTCTTCGCTTCCGGCTGGGAGCCAGTCACTACCAGTTCAGGGTCCTTCCCTTTGGTCTCATCACAGCCCCCAGGGTGTTCACCAAAGTATTAGCAGTGGTTGCGGCCCACCTGAGGCTTCAGGGGGTGCAGGTCTTCCCATACCTGGACGACTGGCTCCTTACCGCCCCAACAAGGCATCTACTAGCATTGGCGCGAGACTCCTTTCTTCATCTAGCTCCCCGCTTGGGCATCACAATAAATGTAGCAAAATCCAACCTGGCCCCTACTCAGTTGATAGATTTTATAGGTGCCAGGTTAGACACGAGGGAGTTAAGAGCCTTCCTCACAGCCGACAGAATTCAGAGTTTGCGACTCCAGGTGCGGGCCATCCTCCACTCCAGCTCTGTTCCGGCGGAATTGGTCCTGAGGGCTCTAGGGTCCATGGCGGCAGCAATATCTCTTCTTCCTCTCGCCAGGTTCAACATACGGGTCCTTCAGTGGACACTTCAAGTTCAGTGGTCTTACCTTGCTCTACCTCTGCATCATCCCATTGCGATCAGCAAGGCTTGCAAGCGGTCCCTCTTGTGGTGGCTCCACTCACAGGATCTCCACGGAGGCCGCCCCTTTTGTGCTTCTCCCCCTCTCGCCACGGTGACCACGGACGCCTCCCGCCTCGGTTGGGGGGGCATTTTGCAGGCAGGACGGTCCAAGGCACGTGGAACGACTTAGAGACCTCCCTGCATATCAATGTTCTAGAGATGAGAGCAGTGCTCTTGGCGTTGCGAGCACTTCAGAACTTTCTTCCCCTGGGAACAATTGCAATTCAGTCAGACAACATGGTGGTCTGGTACATCAACAAACAGGGGGGAACCAGGTCTTATCCCTTATGTCGAGAAGCCATGAGAGTGTGGGAATGGGCGATCTACTCCAACCGCTTTCTCATCGCAACGCATATTCCGGGTCGGTCCAACATCCTGGCGGACAAGCTCAGTCGCACCATTCTCTCCCCGTACGAGTGGTCTCTCAATGCTCAAGTAGCGAAACGTATCTTCGCACGATGGGGAACTCCTTGTTGCGATCTTTTTGCGTCTCCCTTAAACACCAAGTGCGACAGTTTTTTCGCTCTAATCCCTCCACCAGGGGATTCCCCGAGAGATGCTCTGGTGCATGCTTGGCCTCCCGGTCTTCTTTATGCTTACCCCCCCTTTGCCTCTGATGCTCCACGTTCTTCAGAAAGCCTCTCAGTTGGGGTGCAGAATGATCCTCATTGCCCCATTCTGGCCTCGACAGATGTGGTTCCCTTTCCTAAGGTCTCACTCGGTGAATCCACCTTGGATTCTAGATCTCATTCCGGATCTGATATCGCATCCATCGAACCTACCAACTCCGAATCTGGACAACCTGAAGCTAACGGCTTGGCTGCTCCAGTTCCACTCCTAATTACGACTCCCGGTATCTCGTCTCCCGTTAAGGCCATCTTGGTAGTGGCTCATAAACCATCTACCAGGAAAGTTTACCGCAGTAAATGGAAACGATTCTCCATTTGGGCGGAGCGGCAAGGTCGAAATCCCTTCACGGTTCCCCTTCCTCTGGTGCTAGACTTCCTAACCACTCTCTTTAATGATGGTGCCAGTAGTTCCATGGTCAAAGTGCAGCTTGCGGCCATTTCTCACTATCATGTTGGTCATGACTCTGGACCGCTTATGTCTGCCAAATTGTGTAAAATCTTCCTTAAGGGTACCTTTCTCCTTAGGCCCCCTGTCAAGCAAGCGGTTCCTCCTTGGGATCTGTCCTTGATTCTTCAGGCCTTGACCGCTCCTCCATTCGAACCTGCGGCCACAGTAGATCTTAAATTTTTATCCCTTAAGACTGCTTTCTTAGTGGCCATTACTTCGGCCAAAAGAGTTTCGGAACTTCAAGCCTTATCTTCAAAGCCTCCTTACTTGGTCTTCCATCCGGACCGTGTATACCTCAGGACCAATCCCTCCTTTCTTCCTAAGGTAGCCTCAGAAGCAAACATTAATCAGTCCATTAACCTCCCTGTTTTCTTTCCTAAATATCAGAACAAGGGTGAATACAAGCTGCATTCCTTGGATGTTCACAGGCAGCTTGTTTTTATCTTAACAGGACAGCTGGTCATAGGCAATCCGACCAGTTGTTCATTTACTTTGCCAAATTCAATCTGGGTAAGCCAATTTCCAAAGTCTCCTTGTCACGCTGGATTTCGCAGTGTATTCTGCTAGCTTATCAAGCCTCTGGGAGGCCCGCACCGGAGGGAGTCCATGCCCATTCAACTCTGTCAGTTTCTACCTCAGCAGCCTTTAAGGCTAGGATTCCTCTGGATGACATTTGTTCAGCAGCCACTTGGGCTTCATCCCATACCTTTATTTCTCATTACAAGCTGGATATCACATCTAGAGGTAGAGCATCCTTTGGCTCCGCGGTGCTCCGAAATATCCTTCCATGACGGCCGCCCAAGATTCAGGTAGCCGGGGACTCTGTCCCACAGGTTGCAGACAAATGAATCTCCTACTTCAGATTTAGAAGTTATGTACTTACCATAACGTTCCATCTGAGTAGGTGGATTCATTTGTCTGCAACCATCCCGCCCTCCTATCCCCCTGGCCTTGTCAGTTTCCTGCATATTACGTGTTACCCTTTCCAGGGTATTTTGATTCAGGGCAAACTCGATCTGAGGTCATGTAGGGAGAGCAGGGCATTATGGGTGAGGGGAGGAGCTAGGAGCTCGGATCCATAGCTGGATAATCATGCCGGTTCGGATCCGATATCGGATCCATAACCCACAGGTTGCAGGCAAATGAATCCACCTACTCAGATGGAACGTTATGGTAAGTACATAACTTCTAATTTTATAGTTGGTCTGTTTAGAATTGATCGGGGGGGGTTGAGGGTGTTAGGACTGCTGAATGACATTGCATTTTCTCATATCTGTATTGTTGTATTGTAATTCTCTTATTGTTTAATGACATTGCATTTTTGCTCATGTTAGGACTGCTGGCTTCAAGAATTTTGCTGCTCAATGACATTGCATTTTCTCATATCTGTATTGTATTATAACTCCTTTATTGTTTAATAACATGGCATTTTGCTCATGCTAGGACTGCTGCCTTCAAGAATTTTGCTGCTCAATGACATTGCATTTTCTCATATCTGTATTGTTGTATTATAACTCTTTTATTGCTTAACGACATTGCATTTTTTCCCCGTGTTTATATTGCTGCATTATAAAGCTTTACTGCTCATTGATATTGCCGCCTTTGTGCATGTTTGAATGTCAAGAACTTTTTCTGTTGAGTTCTGGGGAAGAGGGTGAATGTATGTTTTTCATTGCATGCATATCTCACCTTGCCTTATTGCTAATGGGTGCACTGTTTAAATAATTTGTGGTTGTGCTATTCCCTTTTAATCTAGATGTGTCCCCTAGAATAAAATCTGTCATTCTTGCCACCTTGGTGTGTTGGCCCTATAGGGGTATCACCAGAGTCAGGTAGGAAGGAACCCATATCTACTTCAGCTACACATGCAAAAGGGAGCAATTGTACTCAATTATTGGTCTGATGAGCACTAAGTATAATGAAATTATAACATCCTTAGATCTATATGCAATGCTTTACTTATAAGATGCGCCACTTACTAATGTGGATATGTATTGGTCAAAGTCCAGCAACCTGAGAACCCAGATCACATACCACTGGGTCTACACTTAGGGGGTTGCTGTTTATAATGTAATTAGCAGGGATGTCAGCTTTCCCAAAGGGAATAATAATGCATTTTTTTGCATTTAGCTTTAATCCGTGGTTTTGGCACCAATCACTAGTCTGTGTTAACCCTGTTTTTGCAGTATGTTAACATCATTGTGATTTCTCCCAGAATTTTGCAATCATCACTGAACTTGGTCAGCTACAGGTTGTTCAAGTTTGCCTGGACTTCTAAGAAATAAATTCTGAACAGTAAGGGGCCCAGCACAGAGCCCTGTTGTGCGCCACTTATGACTTGTCTTTTGCTAGAGGTGAGGTTACCTACTTTGACAGTGTGTGTCCTATCAGTGAGCCAGTTGGCTACCCATCTGGTAATGTAGGGGTTAATTCCCAACTGGGAGAGTTTCTCTATAATACCTAAGTGGAGGATTGTGTTGAATGCCTTGGCTAGATCGAGATAGGCGATATACACTCTTTCCCTCATCCAGGGCCTTGGTGACTTTCTTGAAGAAGTTAGCTATGTTTAACAGGCATGATCTGCCTTTAACAAATCCGAACTGCATTGGTTCCATAGTCTGGAGATTACTTGTGTCCTTGTTAATAAAGTCTATAATGAGGGATTACTGTTGCTGTCGTCCATTCCACTGGAACATAGCCAGTTCTCAGACTGTGTTCCAGGATCCAAGTGGGTCTGTTAGGTCATGTTGTAAGTTGTTTAAAAGGAAACCTGAGATGTTGTCTGGTCCCATTGATGCCTTGTTTTTGGAGTGGGAGAGTGTCGAGATTACCTGCTCTCTTGAGGTAATAGGCTGAGGAATGGTGTTAGGTATATTTTGAGGGATGAGTGGAGGGGGTGGGGGGGGTGAAGTTTTCTCCAAATCTGTCAACTAGTAGGTTGGTTGTTACATCCGGTTGAGTATGGGTGGTGTCATCAGCAACCAGTTCATCTCATAGCTGGGTATTCCCTTTTAGATTCTGAACGTAGTTAAAGAATACCTTGTGCTTATCCTTAGCTAGGGGGGGCTATTTTTGCTTCGTAATTAGCTTTGATGGAGTTGACAAGACCTGTAATTTGTTTAAGTTAGAGAGGAATTTCTTCCTCTGCTGAGCCAGTTCCCTCTTGTTCTTGGACATTAAGTTTCTTTCTGTTGTTGTATAGCCTGTTTATACTAGGGATCCACTGGGGGGTGGCTTGTTTTTCGGCAAGACCTGGTTTTAATTGGATCAAGTACAGCCAATTCTATACAACTAAGTGGTTATATAGGACATTAGTGTACACTGCTGCATAGGAGTCCATGCTGTCTGCGATTGAGGGGGCTTTGTAACTTCTTATACCATCATTTAGTAGGAGGTAATTTGTCTTAGAAAAATTCTTAAGCATTTTTTAGTTTGATAGGATATTTGTCTTTTAATTACATCATACAAGACTGATTTATAGTCCAACCCTACCAGGGAGGACATTAAATGGGGGGGGGGGGTGCACTGCTCTCCCATGTTAGTGAGTACTGTGTTCATTTTAGCCTCTTGTGGGTGTGCTGACTAGCTGTTCCAGAATATTTGCATTGGCAAAGTCCAAGAACCTCTGAGTCAGCATGTTTGTGGTCGTGTGTTTTTCCCAATCAATGGTAGGATAACTAAAATCACCCATGAGTAAGGTGTTGGGCTGTATGGCAAGAGACTTCAGTAAGTCCCAGGTATGCAATACGCTTTTCCTGTTTCATGATGGGGAACATATAGCTATGATGTGGTAGGGAGCTTTGCCTGTAGTTAATTGGACATGGAGTAGCTTGAGGCAGTTTTTCTATGCAACTAGTCTGAACTACTCTTATTGCTTAGATTTCTGTGTTTTACATCAGTAAAATGTTTTGCAGTTCACCCAGACTGAGCCTAAAACTGGTCATTTTGATCAGTGCGTGATCCCCGGTAAACAAATATAAATAAATCATAAAATTATTGTTTTATTTATTTATATTTGTTTACTGGGGGTCATGCTGTGATCAAATTGACCAATTTTAGGCTCAGCCTGGGTGAACTATAAAACATTTTATTAATATAAAACACAGAAATGTAGGCAATAACAGAGAAGTTTAGACTTGATACATTGAAAAACTGCACATGTGCATTCTCATGAACAAGTAGTCTGTAATGCTCAATATATACGTTAGTTTCTAAAGTGCGTCAACCTTCAATAAATTTGAGAAAGGTGAAGATTCTTGGAAATGAGACCGGGATAGTGTTAGGTGATATGTCCTATATTGAAGTAGGAGCATTTGGCTTGAATGAAATAATGCTCTGAGTTGCATTCTGAATTTCGAATAAGTGTTGATTTCCTTTAGTTCAATGGGGAGAGTTTATGAAGGAATAGGTGCCAGAGAAGAAAATACATGTGCAGTGCTGTGGAGTTTGGTTCTAGGATTAAGCAAAGTTGATGTGTCTTGTAATTAGTGTCTCCCATTGTATGAGGAGATTTTTTTATGAAATCTAACTGCAAGGGGATTAAATGTCTGGAGATGGAGTAGTTTGCAGAGCTGGGATCGTAACAGTAGGTTAGATTTTTGTTTCATGGATAATCATTTGGCATTTCCTAGGTGCAGTGATGCTCACAGAGAGGTGAGTTTGTAATGAATCGGCAGATGCTGTTAGAGATTGTCTGAAAAGTTGTGAGGTTTTGGAGAAGTCCATATTCAAGTTATAAAAGGATAATTCCTTTGTGGATGACTGCTGTGGTTGGTTGGGATAGAAACTGAGAGAGCTTTTTGGCACAGAAAAGGAGGGAATTTGTTTTGGCCCTCACTTTCAGTGTGGAAATGGAAGTTTAGTGACTGATCAAGCCATAATCCTAGATATTTGCTGGTGGGAGTAATTTCTGTGGAATGATTGTGTAAGTCAAAAATAGTTCATCAGGCGCTTAGTGAATTTTTTGTGGATTCCAGAAAGCATAGTTTTGGTTTTTGGAAGGATTGAGAATTATTTTTTTGGCTTTGAGCCATTGATGAAGTTCATGTAAGTCAGACTAAAGTTGGCATTGAATGTTGGTGTGAGAGTGACCTGACTGGTATATGACCATGTTGTTAGCTTAGAAGATGAGTGGGAGGTGGGGGAGGTCACAAGGAAGTTAGTTTAATGGAAATGGAGAAGGGGGGGGTAAGAATGGATCCCTGTGGTACACCTTTGGTAGTAGGTGCAGTTTCTGATTGGGGAGAATTCTGTTTCAACTCTCAGTAAGTTTTTAAACTAGGGAGTAGTAGTGTCTGGACCAATTTCATGTAATTTGTTTTGGAGAAGAAAGTGGTCAGTGAGGTCAAATGCCTTTGTCAGGTCTACAAATAGGGCACATGAAAGTAGACCTCTGTCAGTGTTTTGAAGGATGTCGTCATTCAGGGAACACAGTGTTGTCATAGTACTTCATCCAGACCAGAATATGTGCTGTTTGGAGGAAATCAGGTGGTACAGGTGGAGAGAGAGAGAGAGAGTTGGGTGTAGACTGTCTCTTCCAAGAGTTTGCCCAGAGTTGAGAGGATGGATATTGGATGGAAGTGAGAGAGATCTTTTGGGCATACCTCTCAATTGTCTAGATTTTTGCCTCATATTTTTGGTCTGTTTCTCATAAAATTGTGGTTTTCTGGCAAAACTTTGGCAAATCACTGAGGACTGAAGTCAGAAAATAATGATAGACATTTGAGGTTCAGACTTAATACCTTTCAGAAAAATCATGCTAATGTAAAAAACAAAAACTGTCATTTTATCAACTTTCTAAGTTTGTAAGAGCAATTTTTAAAAATTGTCACTATTTTTGGGCCTTCCCCCCATTATTTTTTGCTTTGTCCAGATTTCTTGCTCTGAAAGGTTGAGTGGTATGCTTTTGGGTCAGTTTGCTTTGGGAGGGGTTTATTTAGAGCAGTTTTCCAAATTTGTGGCATGATGATTTGGGTGAGAAAGAGAGTATATAGGTGGGTAAGTGGAGGAGCTGGATGATCTCTGCAGTGATAAGAATCAGGGGGTTATGTTATCAGATCCAGGAGGGGGACGGCAGTGGGAATATTTTTAAATAGAATAAAAACATCTTTGGGAAGTATGCATTTGAAGTAGAAGGGGTTGGGGGGGGGGTGAGGTGGGAATTTGCAGGATCTATAAAAGGTATGGTGTTTATTGATGAGATTGCTATTTTTAAGGAAATCTTCTGGAGAATGTTTTGTTTTAGGTGTGCGCCCTGTTTTAATTTTTTTTACTTTTAAATTAAGTTGTTTGCATGCATAATTAATAAAATTTTTTGCTAATTTAATAGTATTTTGTTGCATTCAATTGTATTTAGTGGGTGTGTCTACGTTTTAGTATGCAAGTCATATGTTTGATGTTTTCACACTTCCATTGAAGCCTTTTTGAAGCTGAGGTAGCAGGTTGTAATTGTTTTTTTTTTTAATGTAGGTATGTTACACTTTCTTTTTTGTGATGTATCATCTCCATTAAAGAGCAAATTTATATTGGTTGATATTTCTGTACTAATTCATCTGTGCTTGGTAGACTGCCGTAAGTGTCTGGGACATGTAATTTTGTTTTCCTAAATTTTTGCTATTACTTGGTGGCTTAATGCATTTTTCCTTAAGTGTTCCATCACAGTTTTTAAATTACCTTAGGTGCCTCCATATTTGCCCTGTATTTTCAGTGTCAGTGGCTCAAATAGGTAGCACACCTTCCTTTGGTGCTGAAGGCTGTGTTACATTATCACATCAGGCAGATCAATTAATGACACTGTAGTGCATCATAACAGTGGTATTGCACTTTTGAGTGTGCCATCCTTCAGATAAGATGTTAAACTGTGAGCCCATCTGCTTGAGTTGGTGGTAGCTTAGGTAGATGTAAAAAATTCCATGACACCTATCAAAAAGAGCAGAGAATCTTCCCCGATGCCCTGGCCAAATTTATCGTAGTAGTACAAGTACCACCTCTTAAAAAGAGACTACTCGCCTAGTCAGGCTAACCTGGTCAACAAAGAATAAAGTAAGTAACATTTTCTTGATATCGGTGCCTGTTTGCTGGCATTAAATTTAAAAATTATATGCTTCATGAAATATTGTTCTACCCTATGTTACATCACCAAAACATTTATTAAACTACCCTCAATGATGTCAGCATAGGGAGTGCGTGCAATTGCATCCATAGACTTTAATATACACCTAATAGCACATGTATGGGTTCCTGTCTATTAAAGTCAATAGATGCACCCAACACCATTCCTCAAGTGATGTTAGTGAGGGATACAGTATAATTATATGGGAGTTCTTGATAAAAAGTTTGAAAAGCTTTTTATTAAGAAACTGCCCATATAATTTTGGTAGGCTGGGTCTGTAACATGCATTACAGTACTTGGAAAGTGCCATGATGTATAGGCAAACTGTAATGGAACACTTTAACTCAGGTTTGTCTGGCAGCTGTGCTTGGTGTGGTCAGCTGTTTAATACCATTCCCTTGGATATCTCCAGCCTTATTTTGTGTCAGAGGTCATTCTTCCCAGTGCCTGTTTGGTCTGGGTTTGAAGCTTTTTGTTGTTGCTGCATCTTTGAAACGTAATGGTCTATGCTGAATCTGTATGCTGTGATGTCCTTCAAGAATGCATCTGCAGTCATCACATATGGGTTGTCCTGCCTCAGGCAGCCCTTCGGTCGGCCGGATTCCAAAGTCTGGGTCCGGCGTCGGCTGATGTCGCCCTCTCCCCGACGTCAGAGCACCTGGGGTATAAAAACGTCAGCTGACGCCATCTTCCTCAGTCTTTCTTGCCGCGTGGTGCCCGAAGCAGAAGCAGTTCGCAAGTGCCGGTCGGCCAGCTCCTGTAATTCATCTACCGAAGACTTCAAAAGCTAAGTACCCCGTTGGGGACTCTTTCTTGCCTCAGCCGATGTCAGATAAAGTTAATAATTGTTTAACTTGTGAGAAACAAATACCTCATAAGGATTTCCACTCTTACTGCCTCCCCTGCCTAGGCCCAGACCACGACGTCTAGGCCTGTTCAGCCTGTGCTTCCTTCAACCGACGCACTCTTAGACGTCGGGCGGAGTTCGCAGAGGAATTTTTTGGGGCTAGTTTTTCATACAAAATGCCATCGGAGACTCCGACTTCACATTTAATAAAGAAACGGAAGGACAAGGACCGACACATGCGGGCCGCGGTTTCGGCTGAAACCACGGCCAGGCCTACCGCGAGTGTCTCTGTCTTGGCTGAAACAGAGTCCTTGGTACTTCCAACCCCATTCATCCTGTCTTTTGTTGGGGTTTGAGACTCAGCCACTTCTACAGGGTTGATACCTTCTTATGTTATGACAGCAGACATCAGATTCTGTTTTTCTGGTCTCCTTGCATTTTGACACATTTTCCTGTGACCCTTTTTCCTCCCTTAGGTTCATTGGGTCCTTTCAAGGTTCACCCTTGCATTAAGATCAACTTTCATACTGCTAGCTTCCACCTTAACTTCATTTAACCCCTGACACCTCAGTATCTATATGTTCCTTCAGGGGTCAACCTTATCCTCGGAGGAATTGACATAATCCCATTGGCTTCAGCCTCTCTCTAACCAACACTGAGTTGGCAGATTTAACCTTAACACCGTCAAACTCTGCTTCTGTCATTCCCAAGATCCCATGTGGACTATGACAGTTCCTTTGGGTTCAATTTCTGCCTCATTTGGGTCAGTATTGATACCTATGGACTTCAGTCTCTACCTTCTCTTCCCCCAACATTCTGTCAGATTTCCATTGAGGTGGACACTGGCAGCTACATGGACAACCTCAAGTTTGTGTATGTTCTTTGGGGCCATTTGTGACGTCTTCTCTCATTTGTTGTCCCTGATGATCTTCAAGGCTAACTGAACTTACCCCTTCCTTTCATTTGTCATTGTTCTTTCTGGCTCTTCAGTTTGATGTATTACATACAGTGGATATAAAAAGTGTGCACACCCCTGTTAAAATACCAGGTTTTTGTGCTATAAAAAAATGAGACCACAATAAATCATTTCAAAACTTTTCCCATCTTTAATATGACCTATAACCTGTACAATTCAATTGAAAAACAAACAAACTCTGTTAGGGGAAAAAATATAAAAAATAAAAAACGTACAATAAGCTGGTTGGATAAGTGTGTGCACACCCTTAAACTAATACGTTGTTGAAGCACCTTTTGATTTAATTACAGAATTCAGTCTTCTTGGGTAGGAGTCTATCAGCATGGCACATGTTGACTTGGCAAAATTTGCCCACTCTTCCTTGCAAAAGCGCTCCAAATCTGTCAGATTGCGAGGGCACCTCTTGTGCACAGACCCTCTTTAGGTCACCCCACAGATTTTTCTATTGGATTTAGGTCTGGGCTCTGGCTGGGCCATTCCAAAACTTTAATTTTATTCTGGTAAAGCCACCCTTTTGTTAATTTGGATGTTTGTTTGGGGTCATTGTCACATTGAAAGGTGAAATTCCTCTTCATCTTCAGCTTTCTAGCAGATGCCTAAAGGTTTTGGGCCAAAAGTGACTGGTATTTGGAACTGTTCATAATTCCCTCCACCTTGACTAAAGCCCCAGTTCCAGCTGAAGAAAAGCAACATCAGATCATGATACTGCCACCACTATGCTTCACTTTGGGCATGGTGTTTTTTTGGTGATGTGAAGTGTTGTTTTTGCGCCCAAACTACCTTTTGGAATTGTGGCCAAAAATTTCAACTTTGGTCTCATCAGACCATAGCACATTTTTCCACATGATTTTGGGAGACTTAATGTATTGTTTTGCAAATTTTAGCCTAGCCACAGCTGGATGTTTTTCTGTGTAAAAAAAGGCTTCCGTCTTGCAACACTACCCCATACTCCAGACATATGAAGAATATAGGAGATTGTTGCCACATGTAGTACACAACCAATACTTGTCAGAAATTCTTGCAGCTCCTTCAGTGTTGCTGTAGGTCTCTTGGCAGCCTTCTTGACTAGTTTTCGTCTCGTCTTTTCATCAGTTTTGTAGGGCGTCAATTTCTTTGCAAAATCACCGTTTCCCATATTTTTTCCACTTTTTGATGACTCTTCACTGGTATATCCAATGCTGTGGGAAAACATTTGTACTCTTCTCCTGACTGATACCTTTCAACAATGAGATCCCTTTGATGCTTTGTAAGCTCTCTGCGAACCATGGCTTTTGCTATAGTAGGCAACTGTGTAAATGTCAGGAAAATCCTGCTAGGACAGCTGAACTTTATTTGGGGTTAATCAAAGTGTCTTTAATTGATGGCAGGTGTGTACCCAAGAAGACTGAATGCTGGAATTAAATCAAAAGGTGCTTCAACAAAGTATTAGTTTAAGGGTGTGCATCCGTATGCAACCAGCATATTGTACGTTTTTATTTTTTTTTATATTTTTCCCCTAACAGATTTGTTTTTCAATTGAATTGCACAGGTTATAGGTCTCATTAAAGGTGGGAAAAGTTTTGAAATTATTCATTGTGGTCTCATTTTTTATATATCACAAAAACCTGGCATTTTAACAGGTGTGTGTACACTTTTTATATGCACTGTAGATTTCTTTTTCTCACCACAGATCTGTTTTTCTTCTCTGGAGTCCTGTTCTACCAGATGTTACTCATGACTGGACTTCCTGCCACATATGCTGTTGGTTCCCTCTCCTCCTTCCTTGTTTTAAGTTATTTTCAGAATGTTACATCAACATCTTTTGATCCCCAGCTACAGTGTTGATACTTGATGGATGTTTTTGGAGAGGTTTTTGGTCTTAACCCTGGATTTCTGTCCTTTCCATGCCACTATGATTCATTCTTCATCTGACAGTTAGTTTACATCAGAGATAGTAGGACCTTCAGATATGTCTACCTTGATGACCTTAGATAAGGGAACTTGTAGGTGGTTTGTGGCGAAAATGTTAATTATGTAGATGTAGATTTAACAGTCTAGATCCAAAGGAGTGTGTGTTCTGGGGAATATTTGAAATGCACAGAGATGAAAAGCATACAAACCAATATTGAGACTGAGTATTAAAAAAAAAACAGGAATGTTAAGTTCAGTCTTTACTTTTCAGTTAGAAAGGTTATTCAGTCTTACTTGTGGGGGTGTCTTCCATAGAGAGGTAAAAGTGACCTTGTTAATGGATTTAAGGTACTCATTTAGAATAAAAAGCTGTTGCAAAAAATAGATTATCCATGGATACATATTGCAGTCAATGCATTTGTACACATTTTTATATTTTAAGTCCAAGATACATGAGCTCATTTAGTGAGATGTTTATACTGAGTGGGAAGTCAAGGAATTCTTTTTATTACAGATACAAACAAAACATAGGTTCATAGGTTCATACTAGGCTATCTGCCCGAGGGCATTTACAAGCCTAGCCCATCGTTTTGTGGCTTACGCCACCCCTTTAGTATGGGGAACTATACCCATTATTTTGCTGTGCCTCTGTCGAGCAGTGACACTGAGGTAATCCCTGGGGTATATCTGCGATCTCCCATCCATTGGTCGTGATTTCTCTTGAACAAGGCCAGCGAGGTGCTCTGCCTCACATGTACCGGGATTTTGTTCCACAGCATAGGGAGTCTTTGGGTGATGAATCTATCCCTCCAGCACGTCCTATTAATAGCCATGTCGAGGTTTAAGTCTCCCGCCCTTGTGGCTCTGATGGATCTAGATTTTTTGAGGTGAAGCATATTCATCAAATCTGGGTTTGACATGGCCTTGTATGTTAGGTAAAGGTCACCTCTGAGCAAGCGGTAAGCGACTGAATAGAGCTGGAGTTCTTTCAGTCGGGCAGCATAGGACAGATTTTGAGACCCTTTATCCTTTTGGTGAGGAACTTTTGTGGCCTCTCCAGCTGCTGCAAGTGTCGGGTCAGATACATCCCGAATGGGGCATTGTACTCAATCATTGGTCTGATGAGTGATGAGTAAAGGGAGACTACGACCTCCCTTGATCTAGATGAGAATCCCTTCATGATAAGGTGGGCAATGTAGAAGGTCTTCCTAACTACTTTAGCTACATGGGTGTCGAATGACAGACTACTATCAACCTGGGTCCCCAGGTCCCTGATAACTTCTTCTGTGCTCAGTGGATTGCCACCTATTTGGTAGCTAGGGGTAACCTTGTTTTTCCCAAAGGGTATGACTATGCATTTTTTGGCATTTAACTTCAGGCCGTGGCTCTGGCACCAGTTATCCGTTTCTGTGAGACCCTTCTGAAGGATATCTGTGTCAGATGTGTTTTCTACTATGGCCCAGTTTGCAGTCATCTGCAAACTTTGTCAGCCATAACCCTTCTGTGTTTGCTTGTACTTCGGAAAAGTAGATGCCAAACAAGAGTGGGCCCAGGACTGAGCCCTGTGGGACACCACTTGTGACAGGCTTTGAGTCTGACATGGCGCCAGCAACTCTGACCCTGTGGGTTCTGTCACTCAGCCAGTTTGCAACCCATCTTGTGATGTATGGGTTAACATTTAAGCTGATGAGTTTTTCAATGATACCCGAGTGGGGTATTGTATCGAAGGCCTTAGCCAGATCGAGGTAGGCTGTATGGACTGCCTTTTCCTCGTCAATGGCTTTGGTGACTGTTTCAAGAAGTCAACCAAGTTTAAAAGGCATGATCTGCCTTTGACAAAGCCAAACTGGGTTGGATCCAAAGTCTGCAAATTCCCTATGTCTTTATTTATGAGGTCCATTATAATCCTCTCCATGGCTTTGCAGATAAGGCTTGTCAAGCTAATGGGCGGTAATTTCCAGGGTCGGTGGAGGCACCGCCTTTGTGAAGTGGGACCACAGTTGCAGTGCGCCATTCCTGGGTACGTATCCAGAGGTAAGACTTTGATTAAACAGCTGTCCTAGCTGTGGGTTTAATTCCTCATTGAGTTCGTGGAGCACACAGCCGGGGACACCATCAGGTCCCATGGATGCTGTGTTTTTGCTTTGGAGAGAGCAGTTCTCACTTGGGCGCTGGAGATGTTTGGGGGCTGCAATCGTTTGGTATAGATATCTCTCCTTTTGGGGGAGGGGAGAAGTTTGCACTGAACCTGTCAGCCAGTATGTTGGCAATGTCTGTAGGATCAGTAATCTTCACATCATTTTGAACTAGTTCTGAGCATATCTGGGAGTTTCCTCCTAGGTTTCTAACATAGCTAAAGAAGGCCTTATGATTGTCTTTTGAGTCTTTAGCTATTTTTCTCTCGAAATTTGCTTTGGATGATTTTATGAGAGCTCTTAGATCAAGGGTGTCTTACCTTTTAAGGATTTTGCTCTATCTTGTAGTAGCTTTCTCCTTTTATTGTAGAGTTTGTTTATGGCTGGGGTCCACCAGACTGGACGCTTGCCTTTGGTACTAAGAGTCTTTGTTTTGTTTGGGATTGCCTTATCCATGCAGTCCTGCAGGTGCTGGTAGAAGGTGTTTGTAAGTGATTCAGCGGCTTGAGTACTGTTTTCCCGCTCGGGGCCTTAAAGGAGACCACACTAGTCTTTAGAAGTGTGAAGTCGGCTTTTGAGAAGTTCTTTACTGTGGTCTTTTTATTTCAGGTGGGGTGGGATGAGGACCTCCAGCGAGATTAGTTTGTGATCTGATCTCACCAGTGAGGGGTATACTTCCGGTGTTGAACATTGTGCTCCCATGTTCGTGATGATGAGATCAAGTATGTTATCTCCTCTTGTGGGGATGGTGACTAGTTGTTCCATGGCATTTGAATTTATGAATTCCAGGAACTTTTGGGCTAGGGTGTTTGGGCTTGAGTAGTGTTCCCAGTCTATATTAGGGTAATTGAAGTCACCTAGTATGATGGTGTTTGGTGATACATTTATCCGCTCTAGTGTTTTCAGGAAGGCCATGTGAGGTTCCTGGGTTTGTGAGGGTGGCCTGTAACATGCTACAATTTGCAGAGCAGTCTTGCCTATGGTTAATTGCACCTGGATGGTCTCCGATGCATCGTGCGTTGCCACCAGTCTTGAGGTGTGGGTGTCCTTGATGAATATGGATATCCCCCCCCCTTTCTTGGTATTGTCCGGATTTTGGGGCCGGAACGCATGCTATGAGGTAAAACCTGATAGCTGGGGTGCTCTCAGGAGCCTTGAACCAGGTTACTGTCACAGCACAGACATCGATGTTCTCCATACTGAGAAGGGCCTCGAGTGCGTGCATTTTGAGATTTAGACTTCTGGCATTGAGCAGCATTACCCTTAGTTTTTTCCTTTTTGTGTTCTAGGGTGGTAGGTTTAGAATTTGAGCCTTGCCTAAAAAAGGCACTATGGGGGTGGCAAGACCCTTTGCCAATATCCGGAATCCCAGGGGTGACAGGTGCAAGCCGTCCCTTGCGAAGCAGCGTGGCTTGTCCAGCATGTCATCCCAGGCAGACAGATACTGGATCCCCTTTGAATGACACCAGTGTTTAAGCCAATTGTTAAAGCTGATCATCTTATCTCTGTATTGTGGCATCACTCTTGGTGAAGGTAGGATACTGCTCAAGGTCAGGGTCATACCTGCCTGGGCTACATAATCAGAGAGCTCCTCAATGTCTCTTTTCATGTAGTCCAAGGAGGTACGTCTCAGGTCGTTTACACCAGCGTGGAAAATGACTGAGTCATATTTGTACTTGCTGTTGAGAGACCTGAGTGCTTGCGTTATGTAGCGGATTCTAGCACACGACAGGCAGCTTACAGTGACCTTCTCCTTACTCAGTCTGGTGAGCGGGACGTCAGTGTGTCTGACTATGGAGTCACCAATGACTAGTGTGTCTGGCATTGTGTTTGGCCTTAAGGGCTGTGACTGTTTGACACTCTGACTGTGAGGTCTATGTGTTGCAGGTGTTGTGTTCTGAGGTGGTGGTTGTTTTGGTGTCTGCTTTGGTGGCCTCTGCTGTTTTGGTAGATTTTTGATCAGAGCCTCCGAGTATGTCTTTGTGTGTTTATGTGTATGATTTGAGGTTGTAATGGTGCTATGTGAGACTGGGTCTATGGTGTGTGTGGTAACCTTCTCCTCCTGACTGGTCTTGCCAGTCCTATGTTGAGAGAGCTCAGCCTCCAGTTTGGCCGTATAGTTGCATCTCTCGCATGTATTTGTGTTTTGTGGGAGGAGGAGAGGGTTGTCTGTGTACATGAGGCAATTGTGACATTGCCTCAGTATTCCCAGGTTCACCAGCTGAGCAGGAGAGGACACTAGCAACTGATCCCTCGACATGCTAGAAGGATAGACAAAAACTTTAAAAAAGATTCAGGGGGACGTGGGTGACCGAGAAATAGGGGGTTACCTTTTTGGGGTACTATCTATGACAAGAGTGCCGTATCAAGGTAATAAGTACTGTAGGAGCAAGTGCTAGGTTTAACAGATAGAGAATAGTCTACTTGGAGTCAAGTGGAGATGATCTTTTTAGTTATAGGATACGCTGATTAGATCAGTAGTATAGTTCGAGGAAGGTAGTTTTAAGGGAAAATTTGAAGAGTGGACTTTAGGTAGCCCGAATAGTTTAAACCTGCCTAACCGGCGCTGCCCTAGTGTGCAACAGTGGCAGCTCCGCGTTAAATCGCGCTAACGCGCGTTTACCGCGTTTTATACCAGGGGGCATAGTGCGTTCATCTTGTGCAAGTCTTAGTGTGTGTTCTTTATCTGTCATTTCAACTTTGCTGTCTGATGTAAACAATAAATCTGTAGCATATTTCTTGCTACCTTAACAGGATTTCTATCGGAAACATTATTTTCTGTTTAAATTTAATAATCATAAGCCTGTTTATAAGTTAAAAAAAATTGTCAGACAGTTGCTGTTCTCTCCATGATGCACTTTTTCAGTCTTAATCTAAACCTATAAAGGAAATTCACCCCAGGGATCATGTCAGTTGCCCTGCTAGACAGGGATCCAGGGAAGTAAATAGTGTGGGAAGAAATAGCCAGGGAATTGTTATGGCTAGGCTTGTGTAGGCCCTAGGGCTGATAGCCTAGTACCAACCTATGAACTTATCCAAGTAATCTTACAGTTTGCCTCTTAAACATTTGTTTACTTAGAGTGTTGTCCATCTGGGTATAATTTGTCCCTTTTCAACAGGCCCAGGTAGAAAAGATTCAAGTATATTACATTTACAAAAGGTTCAGACAGCAAATAAGAACAATTACAACTTTAAGCAATTTAATACAATGATTGCAAGTAGAACACTTAAAACATAAAGTTTTACAAAAGACAGCAGTACATATCAGCAGATGATTTTTTTATGTCATGAATAAAATCTGGTACACGAGTATAACAATGGTTCAAATCAAAGAAATTGGAAGGAAAGATGAGAGACAGTAATTTTCAGCTAGTTTAAAACTGTGGTTTGTGGAATAAAAATATTTAAGTAGCATGCTAATTATCAGCAATGTGCATGAGGAACAAGGTGAAAAAGACAAGTTTAAGAGGCAACACCAGAGAAGTAGGTGGAAGTGCCTGCACTAAAAGTGGTTGGATCATGCAATGGATGTGGCAGAAGCAAACCAGATGATTAGTAGATAAGCTGAGTCAGAGGAAGGTTGAGTATATTACTGTTGTAAAAAGAGGCCTTAAGGTACCAATGTATATTTTTTGGCTGGGTCGAGGGAGATATAGAAGGAATGTGATGTGAAAGGTGATGAAAAAAGGGGAGGGAAAATCAAGGTAGTGAGCTAGAAGATTGTGAAGGTGTAAGAAAAATAAAGGGGTGTATAAGGAGAAGAGTAGGAAGTGATAAGGAAATGGGAGAGGAAGGTTAGTGGTTTAGGCAGAAAGGATGATAGAGAGACAGATTGTAGATATATATCGATGTATGGTCCTTAGATAAGGCTAGAGAAAAGCATAGCTTAGAATAAGCTTTGGATGAATAGGATTTTTTGTCTTATTTCTTATGCTTCAGTTGCATGCTTCATTACATTAAATACCTACTGGTTAAAATTGGATACTTGCGTATTATTGCAACCACATTCTAAACGACTCGCAGCTGATGTACTGTGGCAGCCCATCAAGCTATCGTTTCCTTTAGGAAAGAACATCCACCTTTTTAGGATGTAATGTTTAAAACACAAAGTATATGGATATTGAACACATGAAGATGTTTTAAAATGTTATGCTAGTCAGCAAGTCGCACTGTATGATCTGTATTTTTCTGACAGAAACTCCTGCTGATATTCAACTGTGATTTCAGTTAACTTTTTCTTCCACTTCTTATGTAAAGCCGTTTGATCAAGGCAACGTTTTAATCGCTGTAACTCCTCGTGTTCTTCAGGGTTGTTTGTAACAGAATAAAAAATATGTGTTAAAACAAGAAAGAAGGATGCTGGTAGATCCCTGAATGGTAATGCCATCAGGAGGTAGACGTTTGACGAGCTACATCGAGTAGTTTCTGTTTCTGATGAACCGCAGTATCTTCTTAACACGATTACACATACCTCCAAACCTCCGAGTTCAACATATCTGCCCAAACACAAAACATAATAGTGGGGGACACAGTAGATAAAAGAAGAAACAGGCACAGGTTTTTAGACATTGCTGGTACAAACTTGGAAAGCTGCTACAATAACACGGTTTGTGTTGGCATGCATTTTCTTGAATGATAGGAACTCTACATTAAAAGGTATGTCATTACTTAGGCACTTAAATCCTCAACGATTGCCAGAAAACCAAATATTTTATTAGGGACCCCCGAAAAGATTGAGGATTTAATCCTCGACAACTGCCAGAAAACAAAACACTTTATTAGGAACAACCTGAAAATTATGAGGTAAACATCAGCACAGTCTGCGAAATTACGGAAAAGTGAGATGTTGTTTAGAATGTGGTTGCAATAATACGCAAGTACCTAAAATTGCATTCATTAAGTTCTCATCCTCATTTTTGATAATGGAGATGTCTAAAAATGTAATTTCTACAGAATAGTAGATAATTTTGAACTTTAGTTAGTACAGTGATTATTCTAAAATTTCTTGCAATCCTTGCACATTATTTTTCTATACAAAATGTAATTTTTAATAAAATAAAGGTATCCTTTGGCATTATTAAGGAACTGGGACTTAAAGATGTGTTCATTCCTAGTGTGCCATGAAGAAGGTGTTATAACTTTAATGCGGTAGCAGCAACCATGGCTGCTGTCTTAAATAACCATCATGCCATATTTAAGCAAGGATTTTCCAAAATGTTTGACCAGTATCTCCTGGAATGACAGAAAATTAAAGATTCTGTGTCCATAGCAACAAATATATTTCCAGTAGTAGTAAACATATCTCTCATTTTAGTTATAAAATTGAAAGAACCTGTACCCTACCCTTGGTTGATAGCACAGTCATTGTTTTCACAGTCTTAGGGTTTTGAATCTGAGAGGGGTTGTCCCTAGGAATGTGAGTTGCCAGTGACTGCAAAGTCACCATGCTCAAATGGATTTCCTTGGCACCATTTCAACCAGGCTGAAGAGGTACTTGCCCTTTCAAAAAGTACATCTGTTGCAATTTCTGATGGTTGATTCTCAATTGGTGTCATGGGAGCCAGAACGAAGGACCATGACACAAATGAAGTTGCGTCCCAAGGAATGGAAGCTGTACCCAAACCTGCTCAAGCTTCTGGTGTTGCTGCTTGCTCTGTAGGGGGAAGTTAAAGCCTGAATCCCTTTGGGTGATATCACATTGCCAGACCATTGCATAGTAGTTAAAGCAGGAAGAATGCTGTCATACCCTCTATGCAGAGAAGCAGTGCTGCAGGTCTGGCAAAAGGTCATCAGTTATGGTTTCATAATAGTAACAGTTTACATCTAAGGAGAGCTGTAAATTAGAATCACCTGCATTCAAGAGGTTTTCTTTTTCATTTTTTATAACTAAGAAATATCTTTATTGAATGTAGGCGGTTATACATGTATATAAATGAAAAAACATTTACATAGTTTCATTTTCAAACATTATACATCACTTGTAATCTTATATACAGTCATTGTCAGTCAGACATTACATAGCTCATTCAATTCCTCCCTTCCCTTAGACCTCATTCCTCCTCCAAAACATTATTCTGCATGTATTATTCCCACAGTTAACATTTTTTCTGTGTAATTTGCTAATTTTGTACGACTTCCAGTTATTTTTTCTCTTTTACTTCATTCAGTACTTCTAGTATTGTTTTTTAAACATTGATTTCCATTTTCTAGTAATTGCTTTTTTTGACAGACACCATGATTAACTTCTGCAAGGCCTTGCTATGTGAGGCATTCCTTTTCTGATGGAGGATCAAGATCTTTTAAGATATGGCTGTCCTTGACCACTTTTAAGAACCTACTGGTCTTTCATGACAGCACTCCAGGCCACACAGACTGTCAAAGGATTATCCTCAATTCAATTCATAAGTGCTGTGGCTACTGACCTAGTGGGATGTTGTACTGGAAGGCATGGCATAACAACTGGAGTTTAAGTAGGACTGTCTGTTGAGGGGCTTTCCTTGGTCTACATCCTGTCAACCATGGGATTTGTTACTTCCAATGCATGTTTTGAAAACATATTTCTTAGACCTGTGGTAATGTGACTGTTGGTATATAACTTTGCCACACACTCACCTTTGGGTCTCCATCTGACTCCCGGAGTCGAACTCCCTTTGGATTTTTTCCAGTTACCCCCTACAGACTAAGAGGCATCACATGTGTGATAACTTGCCAAACAATTTGGTTTTAAGCAGACTCCCTACATTGGGGTACCTATGCTTACTCTCCATCCTTCTGCTGTTGAACTGTTCTTCAGACACATTTTGTGCCATGCCTCTTATGACAAGTTTATTATTTTACTGGTTTGTCTTTTAATGTGCAACTTACTCATGAGCAGTGGTATTGGAACTAGAGAGTATGGAGCAGAGCACACCTGCAGGAGGTGTACATGCCCTGAGTGCCAAAGCTAGAGATCTTTGAGAAATTGTGCCAAGAGACTGTTCTTGGAAGGAGTTCTCCTCTACCACACACGGAATTGGGCCCTTTTTGCTGATACAGAGTGTGTGTTGAATATTTTGCATAAGTCTACCTGCTTAATGATTTGTAGAAAATAACTATCAGTTTCCTTCTTCTTTATAGTTGAGCCGATGATCATGTTTTCTTCAGCCCCTTTGCTTTGTATTTTTTGGTCCTGTTAGTAAGGACCCAGTGCAGCACATGAAAAATACATAAAGTTAAATTCTGCTGTATAGATAGTATTTTATGCTCTTAGATTATGTACTGTATGTATTTGTTAAACATATTGTATATCCTTGATTTTAAAAAGTACTGAGATTTTTTGGCATGTTATGCAGCAAAGCTGATTTGATAGTGCTACACATGTATTTTGCATACTTTTGCTGCCATATAATTGAAGTAGTTGGCCTGGATCCTTGGTGCAGAGAGATGGAGCCCTGACTGTGACCCAGGCAACTGGGATCCAGTCAGCAGCCCTGGCACTGGAGGAGCCATGCAGGGAGGGGAGATGATTGAAGAGATGTCACCTCTGTTGAGGGGGTGCGCAGTTGGTGAGACACTAGACAGTGCAATTTCCTTGATGGAGACCAAAGAAACCACCACTCATGCTTCAGGGGAAGGGACAGGACTACTTGGAGGAAGCACTGCTTGCTGAAGTGAGGATTGTCATCTCATTGCATGGCATTTCCCTAGCACTTCACCTGATACATACAGGGACTAGGACTTAAAGGAAAAATTTCAAGCCACCCTTGATTATCTGAATGATGACTCTTCCTGGTTGATCCTTGGCCCATAGATGTTGACCGGGAGGGGGCTGACAGTCAATATGCAACAGGGGCCAAGAGAGTTTAACAAATTTAAGTCTTTCCGCCTTGCATAAAATCTTTGTAACCTTGGCTAAATGCACAGTAATGACTCATTACTGAAGACAATCTTAGGTAAGGATGTCTTATTTGTTTCCTATTTGTTAACCTGTCTGTGGTGTACTTTGGAATTAATTTGGTATTACGGATAATGCAACATACTGAAAGGAGCATTGTAGAACATTGATTCCCTAAATGTAGTTAATCAAATAGAGAATATTGCCCCTGTTTGTTGCTACAGCCTTGAATTCAATTGTATTAGCTATTTTGATAACAAGGAGCTTTGTCGCAGCTTTCCAGATTTGACAGTATACACCAGTGAATCTGTTCAACACTCTGTATGTGCCAGTCACTTCCTTATGAGGTCTTGGTTTAGGAGCTGTCTCAGGGTGTGACACACAAACTTTTTTGTTGTTTTATTTGGAGAGACCTTTATTGTTAAGACAGATGAAGTCCTTAAGATCTCAAGTTCCTCAAACTCTTCTTTGGATAAACTCAATTTTTTGGAATTCATATATTGTACAAAGTCCCACATGAGTTGGGGGCTCCTCAGTCACACCATCTGTAAAGCCAGCATTCAACAATTGTCATAGAAGCCTGGTGGAATTCTCCATCTACTGTTGTATCACCAAGAAGGCTGATTCCTTGTATTCAGCTCTATCAGATTGGAGTGATGTATTGTCTAGGCACCCCAAGACTGACGTTTTTTTTGGGGGGGCCTGTTGAGCTGGTAGTAGTTCCAGGGACTAGGGTGCCTCACCCAAGGCAGGGTAATAGATAGAATGAGTGTAAGATAGGACTAGACAATAATGTATCCCTCTGCCATATTGGGGCTGGGTTTTGCACTGGAAATGCTTGAGGCCCCTACTGTTACTGGAGTCATTGAGGAGCTTTCCTTCAACCTGTATGCAGCTTACTTTGGTGAACTCTCACATGCTTTCTTTTGGATTTGGAGGATACTGAGACTTGGATGGCAGACTCTGTTTTCTGCCTGTGCAGAATGTCAGTGAAGTCCATCCATAAGCAGATGAAGTGGCCCCTTGTCAAATGCAAGTAAGGGGGTCCACTCCATTGTGTTTTTCATTCCAGCCCTTCCAGGCATAGGACAAGACGTGCATGTGCCTTGGGTAGAAGTCTAAGCATCCCCAGATAACCTATGCCTTTCAACTGCGTGGACATCCTTGGGAGTCTTCACTTACTCATCCTTCAATAACCATGGCTATACCTGAACCAGTGGTGGAGGGTATCTCCCCTGGTTCAACTTAGTGGGGCAGCCACCCTTTGAAGATTAGCAGAATGGTGGGTGGTGATTACAACCATCTGGTCATGCTCCTGTTCTGCTGATTCCTTTCCTTCCTGTCAGATTCCTTGCTACATAGGAGCTGTTAGAACAGGCCCAAACTTAAACACTTAGATGGAGACTGCTATTCCTAAGAGAGGGAAGGGGCCACTACCCTTTCAACTAAGGCAGTTTCTATGGGCATCCCTTTGCTTGAAAGGTACTCCTTTTGCTTCAAGGGTTTTGGGCCCCTCTCCTGCCTTTTAGCCAGGGGAGTGTGAGCTCTTGGGATGCTGTGTGACCTTTCCTTGTGGATTCTTCTGTGTGGTTCCTTGAGCCACTGAGTAGACATCTCCATGGTTGACAGGGACTGTTCTTTAAAGTTCTTCAGTTTTCAAGACCTGTACAAGTTTTGACCAGTGTGGCCAAAACCTAGAGGGGGAGATGCACTATGTGTCCATTTGTAGGGTAACAACAGTGGGTTTTTCAATATGGGATTCATTGGAGGTGCTTCCTGTGGGAGAATCCCCATTTCTCCTTATTACACTCGATTGCAATAGTCATGTTTAGTTTTAGAGTCCTTTTCGACTCTTATTCAGAGGCTGTTTTATGTTGGGAGATGTTGCCTCTCTGTCAGTTCCCTCTTTCTTTGCAAAGGGCTGGAGATACCTGGGTATTGGCACTGACCAAGTTGTAATTTGTATCCATAGTTGTGCTGATATGAATGCTGCCCCCTTCCGTGGGGAGCCATGGCATTCCTGCACTGAAGTGAAAGGAGCTAGTCCATACCATACTCATACCCCTCAGTACCAGTATCAGAGTTAAGGTCGGTGAGGATCCCACTGTGGTAAGTCTTCATTTTGTACACCCCATCACATTCAGTGGCTGATGGCTGGTGTAGTGCAGAAGATAGCTTATTTTGGCTCCACTGTTTAAGTTTTTTTAGACCTGAGGGATGTACTCCTAACCCTCTTGGTCATGAATTTGAGGTTGCAAGGTCTTTCCCTCATTTACCTGATGTAAATTGATTAGTTTTGTGGCTCTTTGTTTGCACAAGGGTGTATGTCATAACCCACCATTTCAGAGCAACCTTTTGTTTCTGGACTACTGTCATATCCAGCCATAGGGTACTTCATAAATGAATCCTTTCCTTTAGTGGGAAGTTCACAGTCCCTTCCTACTCCTCTTGGGTTTGCAGAGTAGGAGGAGAGGTATTGTTGTGTCCTCTCCCCTTTATTGGTTTGGGGGAGGGTTCCTTTCTCCTAGGAGATTTGGTCTCATCATAGAATTCAACGATGCAGTTGATATTTTGCCCTTGCTCCCACTTGCTGACGAAAGGGAGCATGGATTATTTCTGCAGCCCAGGGATGATTCTAGGGACCCTTTCTTGTACTAGCCAGAGATTTCACCTTTTAAGGTCTTTTGCTACAGGACCATGTTAGCCTTTCAGCTGTATCTTGGTGGATGGTCCATGAACTACTGAGAAACCTTTTTATTTATTTTTAATGCTTTGAGAACTAGGCAAGAAGGCTGGTCTTTTGACACTTTTCAACCACAATGTGGGTATAAGAGTACATTAATATTATTGACATGAATCAAAATTCGGTAGTAGAGAATAAAGTATACCATATAGATTTCAGCATATTGGAAATTAAACAATATTTGAAACAAAGAATCATAAAATTTTACAAAATGTCCAGGTGTGAACAATAATAAATGTGTACAAAGTATACAGGAGGTAACATTCTTGCATATTAGAGGATAAATCAAAGTTCAGGGGTATACAAAATATACAGGTGGAAGCAGTTGTATAAATAAGTATCAGCTAATTGATGTCTAGAAACAGAACCAGCATTTGTTAGTTGCAACACTTACCGTTGTCAAGAAAGCAGACACATTTAGCTTAATTCTGCCTGAAGTTCTGTTTTGGTTGCATGTGGATAAGATTTTCTATTTGAATGGTGCAAGTACATTGTTCCACCATGGTAGGCATATTTTGAGCACCTGTGTTGTTCTGGAGACCTCTTTCCTTGGTCTCGTTTTTCACATCAAGTTTCCAAGGACTGCATCTTTTCTTGGTTTCTTAGTGGAGTTCAAGATCAATGCCCAGCATTAGCTGGTCAAGCAACTTCCCTTCCCTTACACAAAAGCCACTTTTGATTGTTTTATATAGATCTTTACTGGTATAATTGATGGCCTTGTCTTTCTGTTGCTGGGTCTGTTGGCTTGGTGGTATGGAAGTTCATCCATGGGGTTAATTTTGCATCCCTGTGGCTCCATCTCTTCCTAGGTCTTTTGGTGCTCTTCAGTTGCAGGGGAGGGAGTCTTCTCCCCCCTCCTTTGGGGGTCTCTCCTCCTTATGCTCAGTTTTACTTAGAAGGTGGTCTCTCTTCTAGGACCAGTTTTGTTTTCCAGTTTTCTTGTGGGGCTGAGAGAGTGGGAGGAATGAAATGGCTTTTCCATCACTTCAGCAGTGCAGCCTTCTATGGGACTCCTCGAGGTAGCTGTAACATTGGTTATATAGCTTGGTGGTTCATCTCTCTCCCAGGTGGTGGTGGATCTTCAGTTGCCATTCATCCTTTAGAGGTGGGTAGTTTGGATTTCTGTCCTCTGGTACATTTCCACTTGCAGGCCTAGGCTATGATCAAGTCAACTTTTCTTTGACTAGCTGGTTATAATTCTTGCGTGGGCTAATCTTCTTCAAACTTGGTCACTCTGACCTGCTGGGGCCACAGAGTTTTTGTCACACAGTTTGATCCTGCCCACAGCTATGGAGGCAAGCCTTTTCTCATTATGCTTTCATGAGAAATCAACCTTTTCTGATGAAGTCATCCTGCTGCTTCCAACTTGACAGCTTAGTGCTTGGAATTCAACCAAACTACTTTTTTATCAAGGGGTGTGGGGGTGGTTCTTGGCATTATCTACAACAAAAAAGCTTTCTTGTCATATCCATTGGCCTACAAAGGGAGCCCTTCTCAGTGGGGAAGGATGAACTCCCTCAATCCTCCTGTGGGTAGGCTGTCCCTCCAGCCAGCCATAGCTGTTTGATTTTCCCTGTATGTTTTGTAAGTCTGTATTTGCCTGTTATTCATTAGAACTGAGGGTGCCTTATCATTGCTCTTTATTTACAGGAAGATACTCCATAGTGGCTAGAGACAGACTAGTTGGGAAAGAGTGAGTATATATGGTTGGTACATGAAGTTATGATGTGTATTGTCATGGGTGCGTGTACATACCCGATTAGTGTAGAAGAGAAACTACAGTTTGGAAACCTTTCTGTAGATCAATGTAGCTGTTATTTGTCTGGACTTCTAACTTATTTTTGCCTAATGTCATTGTGTAATTCACAATATAGTGATACTTTGTGAACATTTTCCTGAATAAATTAGTGAATTTAGTGTTATTTCCTATCCTCACATTCAGTAAATGGTGCCCTGGATTTCTGGATTACAGTTGATTGATGGTTCTGAAAGGTGTAAAGGCATGTCTACTTTTGTTTAATGTAGGCCAGCAACCTTTGATGTTCTTTGTGTTTCACTGTTGCAGTCATCACACTTGGGTTATCTGCCTGCAGGTAGCCCTCAGTCTGCCCGAATACCAGAGACTTAGTATTACTGCGTCGGTTGCTGTCACTCCAGGGCTGATGTCAGGTCGTCAGGGGTATAAAAACAGGCAGCCAATGCCATTACAGCAGTCTTTCTTGCCGAGGAGCACGAAGCAGAAGCCGTTCGCACGAGTGATGGTCAGCCGCTACTTGAGTTTTCATTTCCGAATTGAATTATCCTGAAGTCTTCTAAAGCTAAGTACCCCATTGGGGATCCTTTTTTCTTGCTCTAACCTATGTTAGAAAAAGTTAACAATTGTCTTGCCTATGGAAAGCAAATACCACACTGAGATTTCCATTCATACTGTGTCACCTAACATTGGTTATATAGCTTGGTGGTTCATCTCTCTCCCAGGTGGTGGTGGATCTTCAGTTGCCATTCATCCTTTAGAGGTGGGTGATTTTCCCCACTATAGCTTAGCTCCCTATTGGGGGGCTCCTGACATTTGGGGGCAAGAAAAACTGATGTAATGGCGTTGGCTGCTTGTTTTTATACCCCTGACGACCTGACATCAGTCCTGGAGCGACAGCAACCGATGCAGAAATACTAAGTCAATGGTATTCGGGCCAACTGAGGGCTACTTCCAGGCAGATAACCTAAGTGTGATGACTGCAACAGTGAATACACTCGAACATCTACATTTATGGTTAACTGTACACAGCTGTACTTTTAGATGTCTGAATTTTCATATCTGTTTTTTGTGAACGAGACAGTTGTAGAAATTAATAACAGAATGTACAGAGAAAAACTAGTAATACTTGTGTGCTTTTCTTTTTTTCCTTCCCTGTATGGCTACTACCAGATAATAAGTGCTCTTGAGGATGATGCAACAGCACAAAAAATGCAGTTGTCGTGTCGTCTTCAGCAAATTGCAGCTCTTGTGGAAAACAACGTGACAGACTTATGACACCACGTATATCATTGAAAATGGAAATATGCAAATGGGACAACCATGAACCTCCACATTTAAACCTATGAGCAAGATTTATTCTGCTGTAAAATGGGACCAAGTTTGTGTTGTCCACTGAAACTGACTTTGCACCATTTTGGTGATGTCCACAATGTGGACTATGGTATGCAGTTTTCAGTCATTTATCAATCACAGACTTTTAGGTGAATGAAATTATTTCATAAGACTGATGATATGCTGGCAAAAATTATATTGGAGTGAAGACACTAATTCTAGAAATATCTGTTCCTGCACCTGATTGTAAAGTTTGTATATATTTTTGACAAGTCTTTTGGAAGAGTAGCTGGTGTTTTCTCGTCATAGATGAACAGAAGGCCATATGTGCTGTCCCTTGGAACATTAAAACATATTTTCTATGTCAATACTAAAATGTCACAGCATAAAGCAAGAGGACATGGTTGTGCCAGGTTATGTGCAAACCTTCTGTGTACAAAAGCCAAAACCGTGCCTTCTAAGAAGAAAAGGAAACTGAAAATTTTCTAAAAGTGAACACTGAGAAGCAAGTAAAAGTATAAATATATATGCAACAAAAAAGTGCTGTTAAAGATGAGTAATGTGAAATATATTTTTATTTTGCTCTCTGTACTGATATTTAAATAATAAACTGTAAATCTGATTAGCTTGTTAGTCGTAGTTGCCATTTCGTATTCATAAAATGACTGTGTGTGTGCAGCACACTGTTTTGCATTACAGAAAGTAATGTTTCCTTGTTTCATTATTTTTTTCTAAGAATGACCACTAAATGTTTTCTTACCGCTTCCACAAAGAACATGCTTTCTGCAGACCAAAATGCATTTGTCTTCTTGTTTGTGGACCTTAAGTCGCATGTATAGAAATTTTTGGTTTAGAAATGTGTATTTGCATGCTGAAATGCAATTTTTACTTGAAAGTTATTTTTAGAGGTTCCTTTTCTCAACATAGGCAGTAGTAGAATTGAGTAGGCACACATTTAGAAATGTGTGATACCCTGTAGGTAGTGATATTCCTTAATTAATTTTACTACTTAAGTGCATGGCATTTTCCAGGTGTGAGATGCCTGCTGTAGATCCAATGTTGTCTGTTTTCGTTCATTCAGACATGTGGGTTGTCTGATCCAACAGGATCCATCCTTGGCATCAATCTTGAGCTTGTCTGTTCCAGGGCTGTAACTCCTCCCTTACCCATAATACCCTATGGTGCACCTGAGATACTTGGATCTCATTTTCCACTTGAATGCTTAGGATGTGCTGAGAGCTCTCAGAAATTTCAAAGTAAGATTTTTCAAGATTTTGGATAGCTACTTTTCTCTCCTACAGTGAGAGTTTAAGCTCTAACTGTTTTTCTTCTTTATTGCTTTTATTTAATATTTAAAAGAAACAATTATCCATTAATAATCCTTGTTACTAGTAACTTTCTTAGTATTTTCAGGCCTTCTTTCCTTTCGGTACTTTCTGTTTTCCTACATAGATCAGTGTGTTTTTTTGCTTGCAGTATTTCTGTTTTCCTGATAATGTCAGAGACATCAGGTTTTAAGAAATGTTCAAAGTGTGGGCACAAAGTACCACCACAAGACCTGCAGTCAAAATGTGTCTACTGCCCATTTATACACAGAATCGGTCTTTCTGGCCTACAGTACCAGGTCTCTTCAGACTCACAGGGACAAATTAGCATTAAAGGAGCTCCTTCCTGCACAGACAGGAGCTATCCCTTCAGTTTCATCTCCTTCTACAAAAGAGAAAGACAACTCTAAACCCAAAGTACAAGAAAAGAGAAAGGAAAGGTGCAAGTCTTCATCAAAACCTACCAAAAAGAGATCTCCAGAATCGTCAACATCGGTCGTTGCTGACCCAAACATTTCTAGAAAATCAGAGCCATCTACTCCCCAGCCCCAGTCTCCTTCCCCTAGAACCAGATTTTTGCAGGTACCAGTGAGTTCCAGGCTTCAATCTCCCATCTTCCAGGAGAAAAGGTATTCCCGACCTCTATTGTTAGATCATCCTGTCAATCATTTTAGAAGCCTTACAGAATTTGATGTTGACAGGATGAGAGGGAAATTTCTGAAAGTGCAGATTCAGCTTGGGGTTATCCCAGCAAACCCCCCCCCCCCCAGTTCAAGTGTACACACTGATCCATTTGACTTTGAGTTTATCAGAACTAGTTGGAACCATAGCTTATTTATTAGTGCTGGAACTTCTTGCATCTTTGCTGACTGTATCCCAATCTCTCTCGACTCTGATTCTGTCGGATCAGGATGAGATCCGGAGTTGAAACTTTGGAGCAAAGCCCAGGTGGAATGAGTTGACAAGATTCTCAGACCCATCTGTTTCCCTCAGGGCTCTGACTGTAGGTAGCTTGAATCTGAAATCCATTTCAGAGCTGGGAATTTTTGGAACTGAGGTTTCCATTTCCTTTTTGGAACGGAGGGAATGTTTGGCACCAATAGCAAACTTGGCTTTTGAAGTCTTTGAAAGGGTTTTGGCAACTTCCAAAAGCAAAGTAGCTTCAACTAGTTAATTTCCATCCAAGCCCCAACTGCATTCTGTTTCTTCACCTCTTCATCTGGTCATTCAGGGACAGTTGGCACCAAGAGTTTCTGACAAAATCTGCTGAATCAGTTCTCCATTCAATTCTGAACCTTCTATTGAAACCCTCAGAAGGTGTTCCTAGAAAACAGACATGCAAGTG
Organism: Protopterus annectens; assembly: GCF_019279795.1. Classification (NCBI taxonomy): domain Eukaryota; kingdom Metazoa; phylum Chordata; order Ceratodontiformes; family Protopteridae; genus Protopterus; species Protopterus annectens. The sequence goes on along the minus strand of NC_056741.1, from coordinate 620,673,488 downwards.
GAAGCATTTAGACTCATCAACAGAGTTCTTCACTGAAGATACTGACAAAGTTAGAGGGTTCCCCTCACTGCTTGCCTGGAGATGTTTCCTTTGGAGACTGTCTAGAATTAATGAAACAGAGAGGGGGAGGGACATCCCAGGATCCCTTTCTGGATGAGTTGGTATTTTTGGAAGCCTTTGGTTCTGGACCATCTTCATCCTAGGTGGTACCACTTGTCAGTCCTCTTATTAATCTAATAGCTCAGCCAGTGTGGAAAGACCCTGATGTGGTGGAACCCATACCAAAGAAATCTGATCACATATTTTCTGTCCCGACTGACAGGAAGCACTGGAGTAAGGGTCCACCTGTAGATGGTATGGTGGTGGCAGCAGCTACCAAGAAAGAGCTTTTGGCAAAAAGCTCATCTGCTCATCCTCGCAAAAGAGAATCTAAGGCGATGGACAGATGTGGAGAGTGGACCTATGCATTGGAGCTTGCTGAACTGTCATGCTCCCCTATTGATTCCAGAGAGACTTGACAAAGGATATCTCCAAGTCCCTGTCAGGGGTGTTGCCAGCGGATGTTCATAAGACGGTGGTCTCCCAGCTTTACACACTAAAATTGTCTTTTAATGTGGCCATGCATCTACAGTTGAACACAGCTGATGGCATAGCCAGAGCAGTAGGCACTGATATCACATACTGTGCTCTGGAGCCAGTTGGGGAGTGACGGGGTGGCATCTCTCCTTACACCCTCAAGCCTGGCAAACTATAACATTCAGATCTGATGTCAATTTTCATTTATTCCTCAACAGTTGGGATCAGATCCAGTCCTCAGATCTGACTTGGTCATTACTAAAGCTCGTGGCCACAAAAAAATTCTTGAACTCCTCCCTTTCCCATAATGCACCAACAGAAGCACTCCTCAGATATGGTTTGCCGCTTTAGCTTGAAGGCGTGATCACCTTTAGCTCACAAGGTAGATAGCTCTTTTGAATTCAGATAAGTTAAATTTTCATATAATTCTTTAATATTATATTCTTTATACCTCCCTTTCTACATTTTTAGTGTACCTATCTTACCATTGCTGGTAGTTCTACCTTTTATACTCTTTTTTAGGGTAATCTTACCATCGCTGGTATTTTTTTTCTTTCAAATAAATTTTTTTTCTTACTTTTGTCTTTGCTATTAGCATAGAAAAAATGGCTGAGAAAGCCTCCTTGGGGTTTAAAAAATGTATGGAATGCGGACATAAATTCTGCTTTCTGACTCTTGTGCTGTCTGCTTGTATTGTTTAAGCCCTCAGCACCTAAATGTTTAATGCAAGATTTGTTATGGATTTAATCCTAGGGCCTTGGCTGACAGGAAGAATAAATTATAAAATGAATACTTCCTTTTTCCTTTTCAGAAGCGTTATCTGGGGTTCAAACCCCAACTACAAGGAAATACAAGACAAAAAAGTCTTCCAAACCTTCTGGAACCTCTGCACCATCCTGGGATCCTAACAATGAACCACAGAGGAAAAAGGCCAAGAAATCAGATCTGAAAACTGTTCCTGCATCAGCGTCTGACAATGTCAGCATGGTCTGTTCTGACTTTGTTATTCTTCGCAACGGCTTCAGATCCAATATAGTCCCATTCTTTGGATATGGTACCATCCTGCATACCTTCTCTTTTCCTAGAAATTTGTCAACCCTCAGGATCCCCATCACTGACATAGGTTCATAGGTTGGTACTAGGCTATCAGCCCAAGGGCCTGTACAAGCCTAGCCATAACAATTCCCTGGCTATTTCTTCCCACACTGTTTATTTCCCTGGACCCCTGTCTAGCAGGGCGACTGACATGATCCCCGGGATGAATTTCCTTTCTCCCATCCAATCGTCAAGGTTCCTTTTGAAGAGGGCCAAAGAAGCACTCTGCTTGACATGTATGGGCAATCTGTTCCAGAGTCTGGGGAGTCTCTGGGTCAGGAACCTATCCCTCCAGCAGGTTTTGTTTATTGTGATGACAAGGTTTAGATCCCTGGAACGTGGGGCTCTGAGGGATTGGGATTTCTTTAAGTGTAGCATGTCCAACAGCTCTGGGTTTGACATGGCCTTGTATGTTAAGCAGAGATCGCCTCTAAGTAGACGATATGCGACAGAGTATAGCTGGAGTTTTTTAAGGCGGTCAGCATAGGGCATCTATTTTAGGCCTGTGATTCTTATAGTGAGGTATTTCAGCGGCCTTTCTAGTTGTTGCAGATGTCTTGAGAGGTACATACCAAACTGGGCATTGTATTCTATAATGGGTCTGATGAGGGATGAGTACAGTGGGACAATGACCTCCTTTTTTCTGGATGAAAAGCCCTTAGTGATGAGGTGTGCCACATAGAAGGATTTCCTGACTGTTGTGGCGATGTGGTTATCGAAGGTGAGACCACTGTCCACCTGTGTCCCTAAGTCTCTTATCAAGCTTTCGGTGTTTAGTTCCACATCATTTGGGGATTCAGTAATGGCTCCCAGTTTGCAGTCATCTGCGAACTTTGTTATCCAGAGTCCCTTAGTGTTGGCCTGTACTTCAGAGAAGTAGATGCCAAACAAGAGCGGTCCCAGGACTGAACCCTGAGGTACTCCACTTGTCACTTGTCTGGAGCTGGATTTGGAGTCAGCTACTTTTACAGTGTGGGTTCTATCAGTAAGCCAGTTAGCAACCCATTGGGTGACGTAGGGATTAATGCCCAGCTTAGTAAGTTTATCTATGATTCCAGAGTGGGGGATGGTGTCAAAGGCCTTGGCAAGGTCTAGATAGGCTGTGTGGACCACCTTACCCTTGTCCATGGCTCTGGAGACTGATTCGAAGAAGTCAGTCAGGTTCAGGAGACAAGATCTGCCCTTCACGAACCCAAACTGGGTGGGGTCCAGTGTTTGAAGGTTGCCAATGTCTTTGTTTATAAGTTCCATGATAATACGCTCCATGGCCTTGCAGATAAGGCTTGTCAGACTGATGGGACGGTAGTTTCCGGGATCCAAGGTGTGGATCCCCCCTTGTGGAGTGGGATAACTGTAGCTCTGCGCCACTCAGTGGGCATGAAACCTGAGGTGAGGCTATGATTAAACATGACACTTAGGTGAGGTGCCAGTTCATATTGTAGTTCATGTAGTACACAGCCCTGGATGTCATCTGGTCCCATGGATGCTGTATTCTTTGCTTTGGAGAGTGCATTTTTTACCTGTGCGGCCGTTATTACCAGAATTTGGCAATCTTCCGGTATTGAGATAGGCCATTTAGGGGGAGAGTGGGGTGAAGTTGGCACTGCATCTATCTGTCAGGATATTGGCAATATCCTTGGGATCAGTATATTTAATGCCATTCTGTTTTAGCTCAGAGCAGATCTGAGCATTGCCATTTAGATTCTTGACATAGTTATAGAATGCCTTGTGGTTGTTGTTGGAATCTTTGACAATTTTATTTTCGTAACTAGCTTTGGAGGATTTTATGAGGGATCTCAGTTTCTTACTAAGGCTGGTAAGGCAAGTTTTGCATCCTGGGATTTTCCTCTTTTCTGCAACAGTTTCTTCCTTTTGTTGTAAAGTTTGTTTATGGCAGGGGACCACCAGATTGGCTTCCTTTTTTTGGATGAGAGCATCTTGGTTCTATTTGGGATGGCACGATTCATGCATGAGTGGATGTGCTCGTACAGTGCCTTAGTGTAGGATTCAGCAGTTGAACTTTCAGTTCCCGTCTGCATGGGTGTCATGAAGTTTGTCACTTCTGACTTGAGTAGCATGAAGTTGGCTTTGGAGAAGTTTTTTATGGATGTTTCCTTACTGGGGGGTGGGGGTGGGGGTGGGATGTGGATGTTAAGGGTGATTAGCTTATGGTCAGACCTGACTAATGAGGGAGTGACCATAGGTGTGGAGCATCGATTTCCCATGTTGTTAATGACCAGGTCTAGGATATTGGAGCCCCTGGTAGGACTATGGATTAGTTGATCCAGGGCGTTGGAATTTATGAATTCCAAGAACTGTTGGGCAAAGGTGTTGGTACATGAGTAGTTTTCCCAGTTAATGGCAGGGTAGTTAAAATCACCCAGTATTAGGGTGTTTGGTTCTATCTTAATATTTTCCAGTATGTTTAGAAAGGTGTACTGAGAATCTTGGGGTATGGTGGGGGATCTGTAGCAAGCTACAGTTTGGATTGCAGTCTTACCTAGTGTTAGTTGCTCCTGGAGAATTTCAGACACATTGTGTTGGGCAGCTAGCCTGGTGGTGTGAATATCCTTGGTGAATATTGACACTCCTCCACCTTTAGTGTTTCGGGTCTGCTTTGGTGGCCGAAAAGTGTGATAAGAGTTGTAGCCTGGTATTGCAGGGGTGCTCTCTGGAGCCTTGAACCAGGTCTCAGTTACTGCACAGATATCGATGTTCTCCATTTTTAGGAGTGCCTCGAGAGAGTGCATTTTGAGGTTTAGACTTCTAGCATTGAGTAGCATTACCTTCAGATTTTGCATGCTTGTACCTGTTATGGTGGTGGTTTTGTCATTTGAATTTTGCCTAAAAAAGGCACTATAGGGGTGGCAAGAGCCTTAGCTAGTAACCTGAATCCCAGGGGCGACAGGTGCAGACCATCTCTGGCAAAGCATCGTGGTCTGTCAGTCATGTCGTCCCAGGCAGACAGATACTGGATCATCTTGTTCTTCCAGTAGTCTCACTGAGACAGATGCGGACAGATGCGGACAGGATGATGAGGAAGTTTCTGTCCATGCAAATACAGATGGGAGTTTTTTTGGCTTCATCTCCATTGTGTCAGGAAGCTTTTATAAGCACTACACCACATTCTTTGGCTCCTTCACTGATCCAACCAGTTGTTTTGGTGCCCTTCTATCTGAATCATCTGGGACTGTCTATTTTGGATCCGAAGCTTACTCTGAATGTCCTAGCTTCTACTGTTTTGAATCTGGGTGACTGTTGGAGCTCAGGTGTCCCTGTCAGATCCGAGGTGTTAGGGTCAACACCAAAGTGTTTGGAGCCATCTCTGCCCCTCAGAGATTCGGCACTGGATAGCTCTGTTCCAACCTCTGCCTCTGGTGGGTTGCCTTCAGGACAGAGAAAACTGAGGGGTCTGAAGCTTGACTTATCAGCTCCATCGGCTTCTTTCTTCCTGGAGCAGTCTGCCTTTAAAGTAGCAGTTTGGGTGTTTTCTGCTCCTCCAGGACAGATGGTTCCTCCCTTCTCGGACCATCCATCTGGGTCCCACATGTCTTTGCGCATTGAGCCTCATTATCCTGGTCCACAAGGACAGCCTACCCGAAGTCTCCAGGATACCCAGCAGGGTATTACCATTTCTTCCAATACCTTTCCAGAACATCCCACAGAAGAAAAAGTGAAAGAGGAGGCACTTGGATTCCCCTTGAGTCCATTACCAAAGACACTTATTTCAATGAAGGGAAAGGGTCTCAAAGATCACCACCTGAAGATGTCTCCTTTGGAGATAGCCTTGAAATCCTAAAGCAAAGGGGAGATTGGTTGCCCCAAACCCTTCCTTGGAGGAGTCAGTGTTCCTGGAGGCTTTTGGGTCTGGGTCGTTTACCTCCTAGGTAACTCCACCTGCCAACGAGCTCATTGATTTGGTCTCTCAGCGGGCATGGAAGGAGCCTGACACAGTTGAGCCATTCCCCAAAAGACTGGATCAAATCTGGCGCCACTTGTAAGCAAAGAATTTTGGAGCAAGGGAGTGTCTGTAGATGCCATGGTCATGGCGTATGCCACTAAGAAGGAACGCATGGAAAATAGTTCCTCTGTCCATGCCCCTAACGGGAGTCTAGGGCACTGGACAGATTTGGGAAACTTGTGTATGCTTCAGAGACATTTGCTCTCAGATCTCTGAACTACCTGGCGCATTTCACATGTCTTCAAAGGGATTTCATAAAAGAGCTATCAAATTCTGTTTCGGGAACCACTGCTGCTGAAGCTCATGCTTCTGAGGAATCGCAGTTGGCTACCCTGTTATTGCTTTCTAACTTGTCCATGCGACTTGTCTCACATGCAGCTGGAGGTACCTCAAGGGCAGTGGGTTCAGGCATATCCATAAGGAGGCATGCCTGGATGCACTTATGTGATTTTAAAGAGCCCTTCAAGTCCTCATTTGTCAATACTGCTTTTGATAGCAGTTCTCTGTTTGGTCAGAAAGTGAAGGCCACACACTCCAGCTGCAAGAAGGATGGAAAGACCCTTTCTGTAGTGAGCATATGTTTTTCATTTCCTCAAAGAACCTTCTCAAGGAATCGGCGACGTGGTCAGAAAATGTGGTTCAGGAAGTCCCAGGTTCCTTTTCCAAGATCCACATGGATGCTGGCTTGTGTGGCAGTGGAAGCCTGCAGAACCGAGGGTCTAGAGATTCTTTTTTCTGATAGACCCTATCACTGCTTCTGAAAGGAGGTCTGATTGCCCCCCTTTGGAAGGCAGCCCAGTGTCATTTATAGCCTGGCTAGAAATCACAAAAAATATATGGGTGAAACAAATTGTATCCAGAGGTTATATAATTCTGTTTTCCATTCCACCTCCACCTCTATACTTACTATATGATGTGCCACCCAGTCAGAGGAAATCAGCACCAATAAAAATTCAAAAGTTTCAGAAAGGGTCATCCAAGATGTTCCACCAGACCAAATAGAATCTGTAACTTATAAACAAGATAAAGCACAATGGTCCAACCGGTCCCAAAACTCGATCGCTTTATTGTACAATAAAGCGATCAAGTTTTGGGACCAGTTAGACCATTGTGCTTTTTTATCTTATCAGTTACTTTTGGCACTTTCTGTTTTTTGTAGAATCTGGAACTTATTGAAGATTCTTTTTAGTACCAAAGAAAACAGGGGACTTGAGACTAATTTTGGATCTCATTATCTTGAACAAGTCAGTTCAACACACAAAGTTTCAGATGGTCACAGTTCAGTCCATTCTGCCCTTTTTGTGCAAGGATGATTAGGTGTGCTCAGTAGATCTTCATGATGAGTACTTTCATATAAAAATGAACAGACAATCCAGAACGTATCTATGCTTCCAGCTTGAAGCCAATCACTTTCAGTTCAGGGCACTACCCTTTGGCCTCACCACAGCCCCAAGGTTTTCGTCAAATGCATGGCAATGGTAGCAGCTTACTTGAGATTACAGGGATTTCGAGCATTTCCACATTTAGACAGTTGTCTCATTACTGCCCTGACCAGGCATCTACTGCTAAAAGCATGAGATCACGTGCCCCATTCATGCTCCAACCTGGGGAGAACTACAAAGTACAAGTCGCATTTGGAAACATCTCAAACACTGGAATTTATAGGCAGAGAGTGTTCAATATGGAATCAATGACAGCTTCTGTTCCCTTCTCAAGAGTACTAACTACTGTATTTCCCCGAAAATAATACCGGGTCTTATACTTTTTTCCCCTGCCGAAATACGCATTAGAGCTTATTATCAGGGGATGCCTTATTTTACCCCCGTTACAACGTCATTTATTCATGTACACAAATTGACATTTATTCATGTACACAAATTGATATTTATTTGGTACTTTTCTGTTATTGGGCAACAGTTCTAGGTAGCCCCTTAGCAGTTGTGTGAGAATTCTACATAAACAGTGCAACAAACATTTCGACTTCAGAATATCTATACCTTGGCTTTCACAGTGCAATATTTCATGCTTAACAGAAAGTGCAGAAAAATCTCAATACATGTGTATTGGAGGAGGGGAATAAGCGTAAGAGAATGATGATGGAAAGTCAAAAATGAAGTCTGGGAACTAGTGGCTTTACTTTGTAATTATCCCTTTATAATGAAATGTTACCTTAATACAATAAAGTTAAAAAAAAAACTGACAAGCTTGCTGACAGCTGAAAGCAGAAGCAATCCATTCTTTTGCCCTAATAATGGAAAACTTATTCAAATACAGTCATAACATCATCTTCTGGAACACTGTCACAAGTCTCCAACCCCTGAATTCCAGCCTGAATTTCTTGCAACTCCATTTCCTGTAGAACCACTGGCCCCAATCTGTCATGCCTAGCAATAGAGCTCTCTTTAAATGAGCACTGCTTGGCCATGTAGCCTGCTCATAGTGCATTGGCAACACAGGTGTCAGTGATTTTATCCCATGAATTCTTCACCCAAGTCATGACCTCTTGCAGGCTAGGCTTCACAATGTTTCCAAACTGATTTCTCTCCATTCTATTTTCAGTGTAGTCATTGAGTTCTGTGCGCAGATTTCCCTTGAATGGCTTGTTTATCGCAATATCAAGAGTCTGGAGAGAGGCAGTCAATCCTGCAGGAATCATATTTTGATCTATTCTTCTCTGTGCAAGGAAGTTCATGTCTGTAGCGTGGTGAGTGCTGGCTGAATCCCAGACTAGCAGACCAATTTCGCCACCTCGCAAAACAAGTGGCAGCGTTACATCGACCCACTTTCTTATAACTTGCTTGTGTGCACCAGGCTGTTTCGGTTTCAAGAATGTAAATGCCTGAAACACATTCAATCTTCTCTTTCTTGCCCTTACTAATGATTAGAGGTGGGGTTTTCTTTCCATCTAGACCAATTGCCAAAATACAGGTAACACGTGCACTTTCATAACCAGTGGATGGAATGTAGAGCACCCCTCTGATCAGTTGTTGTTTTGAGATCCTTGGCCCATACACACTGCAGATGTTCTTCGTGTTTCACTATTGCAGTCATAACTGTAGGGTGTTCCTGCTGGCAGGCAGCCCGAGGTCGGCCAGTATTCCAAAGTCTGGGTCCGGCGTCGGCTGTACCAGCAAGTACCCTGACGTCAGAACGCAGAGGTATAAAGCTGACTGCCGACGCCATCTTCTCCAGTCTTTCTTGCCATGCGGTGGAAAGCAGCTCGCAAGTCGTTGGTTGGCGCATTCAGGACAACGTGCTTTGATTGTTGTCGGTCCGAAGTTTTCTACTTCTCTTCTCAAGCTAAGTACCCCGTTGGGGAAACTTTTTTCTTGCTCCTCCGATGTCAGAAAAAGTTAATAATTGTATATCGTGTGGAAAACAAATACCTCATAAAGATTTCCACTGTCTACCTTGCTTAGGCCCTGACCACGACATTTCTTGCTGTTGGTTCTGTGCCAGGTTTAATTCTCGCACTATCAAGCGTAGGTACGATTGGGCCTTGAATTATTTCGGTAGACTATTCAATTATAGGATGTCGTCGGATACTTTACCGACAACCGGAATTCAAAAGAAACGCAAGGACAAGGATAGGCCTCCGAGGTCCAAACAAGATACTTTGCAGCCGGAGCCAGCTTCGGGTTCGGCGGTCGTCAGTGAGGCGCTTTTGCAGCCCTTGTCCGCCACTTCGGAACCGATGGCCGACACGGACTCCCATGGGGAGCCTTCTAGGCCTAGTATTTTATCTGCTGCAGGACCTTCGGACGTCGCTCCTTCAGATGGGTCTGGAACCGCTGTGCAGGTACCGGCTTCTGAGGGGGTTTTCAGGCCTTCTCATATCACTGTTTCTACAAAGACAAAGGCAAAGTCAAAGACTCCTGTTAAACCAAGGGTTTCTTCTCAAGCTTCCTCGGATACAGCTCCCAAGTCCCAGAAGCAGTTACTACGGATGGCTGAAGATTTACTTACAATGATTAGGGGTTCTCACCCTCCTCCAGAAAAAAGGCCTAGACAGGATATTCCTTATGATTCATCTGATCAGGCTTCTGTGTCTTCTGTCTCTTCCTCTGACCAGGATTATTCTTTTCCTCCTTATGAGGATTCTGATGCAGAGGACTCTATTCCCTCTGCTTCTCCCCCTGAAGATTTCTCTTTTGGGGAAACCTTACATGAGATGAGGGAGCATTTTCATTGGGAAGGTCAGGATTATTCTGCTTCCAAGAAGAGACTTAGGGAATTTCTCCTTCTCCCTCAACACAGACCTTTGGCTATTCCTCCTGTACTTGATATTGTGGATGATGCTTTTTCTGAAGCTAATCTGAATCCTGATTCCTTGCCGCCTGCTCCTTCTAAGCCTGATAGATTTTGCAGAGTCCCTGACTCCCATCAGTTCTTATTTAAGAACCCTTCTGCTGATCCTGAAACCATTTCTCAGGGTTCTAGGGCTGCTAAGGCCGCTTCATCTAAAAATCCTATTCCCTCTGAAAAGGATTCTCGTGCCTTGGACAGGTAGGGCAAAAAGGTTTACACTTCTGCTACTCTTTCTATTAGAGCTTTAAATTGCCAGTTTCACATGTTCAAGTATCAGCAATTTCTTTTGTCTGTTTTAAAGCAAAGGCTCTCTACCTTTCCTGCATGTGCAGAGGACAAGGAATTACAGGATGTATTGCATGCAACTGAACAAGTTAGCAAACATAGTTTACATTGTGGTTTTGATGCCTTGGAAGCTTCTTGCAGGGCCGCAGCCTCTGATACTGTTATCAGGAGACATGCTTGGCTTCGTGAGCAGAATTTACCTGAGCAGGTTAAGGCTAAACTGTTAGATGCCCCTGTTCAGCATGATGTTTTATTTGGATCCAAGGCTGAGGAGGTTATTAAAAAGATGGAAGAAAAAGCAAAATCTATGCAGACTGTCAAAGATTTTTTACAAGTTCAGCCTCCTAGATTTTCTAGAAATTGGCCCTCCAAAAATTGGTCCTTTCCCACGTCTGACAGGCCTCAAAGGGGAAGATATAGACACTCCAGAGGTCGGGCGCAGGCTCAGGCCTCTTACAGGTCCAGACAATGGACTGCTTCTTCACCTAGAAGGGGAGAAGACAGACCTCAATCACAAAAGAAGCAGACCCAATGACTCTCTCCGTTGGGCTACAGGTCCTCCTTGCCTGGAAGCCCCTCTCGGAGGAAAACTTTCTCTTTCTACCAAAATTGGACTCATATTACCCAGGACAAATGGGTTTTAGACGTGATTTTAAGAGGCTACAAATTCCACTTTCATACTCTGCCAAGGTCTTCGGGTTGGCCAGATCTGCCAAAACATCAATGGTCAGAGGCCTTAAATCAAGTGGACGCTTTATTGGCCATGAGAGCCATAGAACCTGTTCCACTTCCAGAGATGGGAAAAGGTTTTTACTCAAGACTATTTCTGGTCCCAAGGAAACAAAACTCATGGATACCTATTCTGGACCTCTCAGTATTAAATACCTTTCTGGAGATTCCAAAATTCAAGATGCTTACTCTGCAACAACTTCTTCACATGCTCTCCCAGGATGCTTGGATGGTGACATTGGACTTAAAGGAAGCCTATTTACACATTCCCATCAGACAGGAACGCAGAAAATACCTCAGATTCAAGGCAGGTTCGAGACACTTTAAATTCTCTGTACTGCCCTTTGGCTTATCTACTGCGCCCAGAGTCTTTACCAAGTGTCTGACTCCAGTAGTAGCTTATTGCAGACTCCAAGGGATTCAAATTTACCCCTATCTGGACGACTGCCTTATTCAGGTGGACAGCAAGGATCTTTTACTTCAATATCTGCAGTTTGTTCAGCGTCTTCTCCTACTACTGGGATTTTCAGTGAACACAAAAAAGTCACATTTGATCCCCTCTCAACAAATGATCTTTTTGGGAGCTCTTCTAAACACAAGCTTACAAAGGGCCTTCCTTACTCCAGAAAAGCAAGTACAGTTGGCATCAATTTTCAAGACCTTGGCTACTTTAACTCAGCTCACTGCAAGGAAATTCCTGCAGACATTGGGCTACATGGCTTCTTGCATCCTGTTGATCCCAAATGCAAGGCTTCATATGAGAAAACTTCAATGGTACCTAAAGAGTGTATGGTCTCAGCATTACCACAGCCTAGAAACAATGATACCTCTGATTCCCTGCCTCCAAAAAGAGTTCCTGTGGTGGTCCAGGGCTTGTGCTTTAAACGAAGGGAATCCCTTTCGTCTACCTCATCCTGCTTGGATCATAACCACAGACGCCTTGGATTATGCTTGGGGAGCTCATTACCTAAACAACTGCCAGCAGGGCTATTGGACAAAGAAGCATCTTCCCTGGCACATCAACTTGAAGGAAATGTTGGCAGTTCAAAATGCTCTTCTAGCCTTCCAGAATCTTTTGCAACCAGGCCATCTTCTGATTCGCACAGACAATACCACAGTCATGTGGTATATAAACAAGCAGGGGGGCTCTCACTCATACCCCCTTTGCAGACTAGCCATGAGTTTATGGGACACAGCTCTAAATCTGAATTTGCATATTCAAGCTCAATTCATTCCAGGAAAACAAAATCTCTTAGCAGACAGCCTAAGCAGAAATCTTCTGGATCCTCACGAATGGATGCTGGACCCCAACTTATTCAGCAGGATTATGGCAGTTTGGGGTTGCCCTCGGATAGATCTGTTTGCATCCCATCTCAATCATCAGCTGCCTCTCTTTTGCACCAGGTCCTTCCACAAAACAGCTTGGAAAGTGGATGCCCTGTCTTTCAGCTGGAGGAATCTTTCGGGATATGCCTTCCCTCCTCTTCCTCTTCTGCCTCGGGTGTTACTGAAAATAAAACAGGACAAACCCAAGATTATCATTTTGATAGCTCCAAATTGGCCTCGGCAGTTTTGGTATCCAACTTTAAGACACCTGTTCTTGGAACCTCCATGGATTCTGCCTCTGTTTCCTTCTCCTCTGTCCCAGCATCAGGGTCAGATGCTACACTCTCAAATCAAGACTCTTTGCCTGGCAGCTTGGCTCTACAAGGGCCTTTGATTCCTTCTGCTTTTCCCAAACAAGTTTTGGATGTTCTCTTAGAAGCTAGGCCTAGCACTAGAAAATCTTATGCTTCTAAATGGAAAAGATTTTGTATTTGGATGCGGGATCGAGGTTCTGATCCTCTTTTGCCTGACATTTCTTCCATTTTACTTTACCTCTCAGATCTTTTGCTTAAAGGCCTCTCCTTTTCTTCCATTAAAATCCATGCTTCTGCTATCTCGGCTCATTACAACACTGATCCCCCCATCTTCTCTCACCAGCTGGTGAGACTAGTCTTGAGAGGGGCTAAGAATTTAAGACCTCCCAGAACTCCTCCTGTTCCTGCTTGGGATCTTAATTATGTTTTGGAGAAACTTACTTTACCTCCCTTTGAGCCTGCTGCTGCTTCAGATATCAAGTTCTTATCCTGGAAGACTGCTATTTTATTAGCTTTGACTTCTGCCAGAAGGGTGTCAGAGTTGCAAGCTCTCATGGCTGTGGAACCATACCTTATTTTCCACCAAGACAGAGTTGCCTTGAGGACCAATCCTACATTTATGCCAAAGGTGATTTCTAAAGTGGCTTTAAATCAGACTATTCACCTTCCTACTTTCTTTCCAAATCCTCAAAACAAAGGGGAAAGGATTGTACATTCATTGGACGTACACAGACAACTACGGTTTTACCTGGACAGAACTAAAGATTTCAGAAAATCTGATCAGTTGCTTATCTCTTATGCCTCTAGTTCTCTAGGCAAGGCTATTTCTAAACAAACTATTTCCAAATGGATTGCTCATGGGATAAGGTTTTGTTACTCTTACTTTGGGAAGCAGATTCCAGGTACTGTTAGAAGTCATTCTACTAGAGCAGCTGCCACTTGAGCAGCTTTTCTCAGAGGAGTTCCTACCAAGGACATTTTGGAAGCTGCCACTTGGAGTTCAGTGCATACTTTTTCTAAGCAGTATAATCTCCCTTTGTATCCTAAGTCTAGGGCAGGTTTTGCCTCTGCTGTCTTGCAGGGTCTTCTGGCTGCCCCTTCTTCTGCATAACCTCCTCCCTCATCACAGCTTTGGGATTCCACCCTACAGTTATGACTGCAACAGTGAAACACGAAGAACATAGTACAGTTGTGTACACCTACCATAAATGTAGATGTTCGAGTGTCTTCACTGTTGCAGTCGGTGTTTCCCTCCCACCTATCCCCTCTTATTTTTTGCTTGTTCTATCTTCCTCTTCTTTTGCGGTGTATTTTTGTTTCCTTTTTGGACACCTTTTGGTTATTTTGGGGGACTTCTGACATTTGGGGCAAGAAAGGCTGGAGAAGATGGCGTTGGCTGTCAGCTTTATACCTCTGCGTTCTGACGTCAGGGTACTTGCTGGTACAGCTGACGCCGGACCCAGACTTTGGAATTCTGGCCAACCTCGGGCTGCCTGCCATCAGGAACACCCTACAGTTATGACTGCAACAGTGAAGACACTCGAACATCTACATTTATGGTAGGTGTACACAACTGTACTTTTTATCCATAGCAATCATGTTGGAGAGTTGATATTTATAAAAGTCGATGCCATCAACAAAGAACTTAAATGCAAGTGCACATTTAATAACTGCAGTATCTTCCAGCTTGAACAGTGTTGTCGATCTTCTTAGAGACAGTTCATATCTCTGAAGGAAACCATCCAGCCAATGTTGTGATGCTTTGAATTCTTCTGGGGATATTTCTAACTGTGGTGCCATTGCAAGGGCAAATGTTTGAATATCAGGCCTGCGCACAACCAGAGCCTTTGCTCTCCTGTTAGCAATCCATTCACAGATGAGGTCTTCTAGCTCAGGAAATAATGGTTGCCGACCTGATCCACACTTGCACTTCTTAGCATTTCCCTCGTCTGCCTGTTGACTGAGGTTATCGTAATCTGCTCACCATTTTCGGACCATTCGGAGATCCAACTTCTTCTCTTTGCAGAAAGCCATCAGATTCTTTCCACGGGAGTCCTCCACGATTCCTTTCTTGTACTCAACAGAATAGCTCTTTCTCTTTGCACTCATCTTGTCGGGGGGGGGGGTTAATTGAAGACTTGCGAGACAGGAGTGGCAACAAAAATGGCAACAGTTAAGAAGACACAACCACGCCCATTTGTTATCAAGTGCTCACGTTTTATGTGCGTTATCTGTACTTTGACCAATCAAAGTGCACTTGCCAGTGTTTATGGGCCAAGGATCTCAAACATTAACTGTGAGTGAGGGTAAGGGTTACTGTAAGAATCATGGAGGACTCCCGGGGAAATAATCTTATGACTTTCTGCAGAGGAGAAGAAGTTGCTTGTCCGAATTGCCTGAAAATGGTGAGCAGAGTACGATAACCTCAGTCAACAGGTGTCTATAATATTATTTTATAATTCAACATGGCCATCGTGTGTTGTTGTTTATCTTAACTGGGCCTTATTTTTGGGGTAGGGCTTATATCATGACCACCATGGAAAAACATGCATGCCCTTATTCTCTGGTTAGGTCTTATTTACGGAGAAATACTGTATCAGATTCCAGGCCAAGAAAATAATATTCCGTACCACAATTTCAGTTTGATTGATTTTGCAAGCCCTAGGGTCAATGTCAGCAGCTATAATTCTAGTTCTCCTTGCAAGATTTCATATGAGAATTCTTCAGTGGATACTGTCAACACAGTGGTCAGTTCTTTATCACCCCATGTTAGCCTAAATAAAAATAATCTGTGTATGCAAAAAGTACCTTTGGTGGAGGATTCGATCAGATCAACTTTTACAAGGTTGTCTCTTCATTCTCCCTCAACCCAAGGCCGTAGTGACCACGGAAGCATCCCAGATTGGGGGGGGGAGGGGACTTCCTGGGAAAATCATTCCAAGGCACTTGGTCCCCCCGAAGAGGCCAAACGCACATTAGTGTTCTGGAAATGAGAGCAGTACTTTTAGTGTTGCAGCATTCCAAGATGCTTGCCCTTTCAGGACAATTGCGATTCAAATGGGCAACATGTCAGTAGTTTGGTACATCAACAAATAAGGGGGAACTAGGTTTTACCCCTTGTGTCGAGAAGCCCGCTGGGTTTGGCAATGGGAGCTCACTTCCAACCACTTTCTGATAGCAACTCACATTCCGGGGAAGTCCATTTGATAGCAGACAAACTGAGCAGATCCATTTTACTACCTCATAAGTGGTCTCTCAGCAAGAAACAGATATGATTTTCAGTCAGTGGGACCTGCCTTGCTGTGATCTTTTTGCATCTCCTTGAAACAGCAAGTGCAGCAGCTTCTTTGTCCTCATCCCCCTACAAGAGGAATCACTGAGAGATGCTGTACTCCATGATTGCCCCACCAGTCTTCTCTATGCGTATCCATCAAGTTCCCAAATTTCTATAGAAAAATGCATGGTTAAAAAGCAAGGTTATCCTCGTTGTACCTTACTGGCCTCAAAAGATTTGCTTCCCCTTCCCTTGGTCTCATCTAATCCAGGAGATTTCTCCACTTTTGGCTGGGAGCTCATCATTTTCAATTCAGAGGTCTGCCATGCAGTCTCATCACAGCCCCAAGGGTGTTTAACAAGATTATGGCAGTAATAGCGGTGCACTTGTGCCTATAAGAGAACCAGTTCTTCCCATATCTAGATGATTGGCTTGTCACTTCTCCAACTGAGAATCTACTGCTCATAAACAAGGATCATGCTGTACCCCAGTTGGAATTTTAGTAACCCTATAAAAATGTCATGTGTCATAGGATGCCACCTTAACACCAAATTTCAGATTGTCTGCCTTCCCCAGCCCAGGATCCAATCACTTTGCCCAACAGCCCTGCAAGTTCTTCATCAGCAAGGTTTATCCTACGTCTCTTGTGCCTCTTGCCATCTATGTTTCTTATGATTCATTTAGCAAGATTTTTCATGAAAGTACTGCAGTGGACGTTATCAGTACAGTGGTCACAGTCCACTCAGCCTGTACATGCAGAAGTTCAGATTACGTAAATCTGCATTGCTTGGTGAATATCTTGCCTGTTCATAACCAAGATCCATCCTTTCCACATGGATCCTCCAATAACAATTGTGACCACGGTCACATCCCTTCCAGGATGAGGCATTTCAAAGAGAAGATGGTCCAAGGTACATGGTCAACAACAGAGGCCAATCTTCACATCATCTTGGAGAAGAGAGTGGTTCTCCTAGCATTGCTTGCATTTCAGGACCCTTCTCCCCAAAAGTGTGATTTCCATTTGGACAGACAACATGACAGTTTTATGGTACATCAACAAACAAGAAGGAACACGTTCTTAACATCTGTCAGGAAGCCATGAGGGTTTGGCAAGGGGCAGTGTCTTAATGCTTTCCAATAGCAATGCACATCCCATGGACCTCCAGTATACTCAAGGACAAATTGAATAGGACACTGCTAATGCTTTATAAGTGGTGCCTCAGCCCTGCAGTGACACAAGCAATTTTCAGTTGCTGGGGCCAACCTTGCTGTGACATATTTGTCTCCAATCTGAGCAATAAATGCAGCAGATACTTTGCCTTGATCTCCCCATAGGGAGAGCCACCAAGTGATGCTCCGGTCCACAGTTGGCCCCTGGGTCTCCTGTTTGCCTTTCCACCTTTACCCCTAAGAAAAAGGTCGCACACACACAGCAAGACAGTGCAAGGCCAGGGTTATTCTCATTGCCCCCTTTTGGCCCTGACAAACTGTTCCCGTTCCTATGGCCTGTTCTAGTACATCCTTGATAGATGTATCAGTATCCAGATCTACTGTTCCATTCAGACTGCCTCCTCCAGATCTGAAATCCACGAAGATAACTGCATAGTTCCTCCAATTTTAACCATAGCTAGAGATGCCAGGCTTCCTCCTGCAGTAGTCAGTGTTCTTCACAGAAACAATCTACCAGGAATGTTTATCACAGCAAATGGAATAGATTTTCTATTTGGGCCTATTCCAAGAGTCTTGATCACTTCTCAACAGCAGTTCCTTCCATACTGTAATTTTTGTCTGATCTCTTTGACAAAGACTCCAGTTTTGCAACTGTTAAGATCAATTGGCAATTTTGAATTTTCATGTTGGAGTTAACAATACCTCATTTGTATCCCTCAAGATCTCACAAGCCTTTCTTAAGGGTACATTTCTGTTGAGACCTCCCATTAGAGACCAAGCACTTCCATGGGACATCACCATTTTATTGCAAGTTCCTACTCAACCCCCTTTGAACCTGCAAACACAGTAGATGTCAAATTTCTTACATGGAAAGCTATTTTTCTAGTTCCAGTAATACCAGCCAGACGAATCTCAGAAATACAATTCCTCTCATCAATGCCCCCATATATTTTCTGTTTTCTGACAAGGATAGGATTTCCCTTAGAATTAACATATCCTTTATTCCGAGGCTGACATTGGATTTCAATTTAAATCAGTCTTTACATCTTCCTGTATTATTTCCAAGATACTCTAACAAGGGAGAATACCTCATGAATTTATTAGATGCTCACAGAAAACTCTCATTCTATGTTCAGAGAAAAAAAGACTTCAGAAAGGGTAACCAATTATTCATTTCCTTTGGTAGGACAAAATTAGGAAAGGCAGTTGGTAAAGTGACCCTATCCAGATGGCACTCTGATTGCATATCCTTTGAATATCATTAGAAAAATTTGCCTTTATCAAGTAAATCTTAAGACACATTCAATAATAGCAGTTTCTACTTCTATAGCTTTCAATAGATGATTGATGAAATTTGTACAGCACCCACTTGGACAACTGTACACACCTTAAGTGTCCCACGATAAGTTGGATGTACAATCATGATTGCTTTCTTCTTTTTGCTCCATCATACTCAGGAATGTTCTTCCCTGATACTACCCAGTTTGACAGCTTGGGATTCTGTACTTTAATGTAAGATCCATGTTTTCTCATTTTCGTCCGCATCAAACTCCCTTTCTCCTACCCCCCCCTCCAAATTTTCACCTGTGGCTTCTAGTTGATCAAGTAAAGATTACTCCTTGTCTGTGCAGTCTCACTAGAGTGAAACACTTTTCACAATCCATTCGAGTTTAGTAGTTTTTCTTTCCCTAGGTTACTTCACAAATATATATCTGCATGTGTATGTACTTTGCATATATATCTGTATCTATATACATACATAGATCCACATATGTAAATAATTATAAATTTTACACTTTTATAGAAGCAGACTCAATCTGAGCATCTCAAGTGCAACCTAAGGAATTATGGGTAGGGGAAGATTCAGAGCTCTGGAACCAATAAGTTCAAGATTGGTGCCAAAGTCAGATTCCATCAGATCCGACAAACCACATGTTTGAAGCAGATGAAAGTGAGAACATGAATCTAATGTTATGGTTAGTTCATAACTTTCTTTTAACTGACATTTACTATGATGAGAGTACAGTGTCTCCTTATGAGCTGTTATGTTTTGGCAAAGTTCGTAAAGATGAGCTTACTTCTAAAAAGGATGCTTCGTGAATTCAGTACAAAGTAAGGGTACTCATTTCTTCATCAAGTGTCTGGCAGTGTAATTACTGTTTTATATATTTTGACCTGGATTTTCATCATGTTTTACTGTTGCAGTCCTTACAAAAGGGTTATCCGGCTCCTGGTGGCCTGCAGTCGGCCAGAATACCAAAGTCCTTGGTATATGACGGCTGCCTCTGGATTAAGCCTGATGCCAGGACGTCGGTTATAAAGGCAGGCAGCCAACGTAATTTCCTCAGTCTTTCTTGCCACGGAGCCCCAAGCAGAAGCAATTTGCATGCATTTTTTTTTTGTCTGAAGAAGGTGGGGAGAATCTCTCTACCAAAAGTGCTTACTAATAAACGGCTATTCGGTTTGAATTTGTTCAGCCTTGACTTTTGCTTACACTTCGTGGGTTATTCTTTCTTTTTTAGCCTTTGGTTTTTGTTCGTTGGTGATTTATTTTGCAATTTGCATGCATGCTGGTCAGCCAATTACCTTCTTTTTGTATTCCGACTTTTAAAGTTGAAGACCTCCTCAGATAAGTACCCCGTTGGGGACCCTTTTTTTTCTTGCTTTAACGCATGTCAGAGAAAATTAATAACTGTCTTGCCTGTGGAAAACAGATTCCGCATCGTGATTTTCATTCTTACTGTATTACTTGTTTGGGCCTTGAGCACGACATCCCAAATTGTGATCTCTGTGCTTCTTTCAACCCGTGTACCATATGCCATAGTGCTAGGATTGTGTATAAGCAGTTCGGATCTGGCCTGAGTTTGTTGGTATGGCGTCATCTGGTCTCTCGACTTCGGATGTGCCTAAGAAGCGCAAGGATAAGGACCGTGACAGGCATAGGGTTAAATTAACCGACATCCCTGTTAAGTTGGTTGTCGGTCCAGCGGCAGCCAGTGAGGTGCTTTCCTTGCCCCTGCAGTCCACAGATGTTCAGCAGCAGGCGTCTAAGGAGGCCTTTCCTGAGTCCTCCAGTTCTCAGGCTTCTACCTTGCCTTCTGACCCTCCGCCAGTCATCCCCTCTGATGGATCCGGAGCCGCTAGGCAGGCGCTGGCTTCTGAGGCCTCCTTTCTCTGCCCGGAGACCAGATCCAGACCGATGACGTCGGCCCACATTTCTGCGGCGCCTAGGCCTCCTGAGTCCCTCCGGCGTTCTAGTAAGCCTCTCTGCAGAAAATCTACTACTAAACAGGCATCGGCCTCCCCTCAATTACCTCAGGCTCATATGGTTAAGATGGCTAGTGATCTCTTGACTCTTATTAGGGGCGCTCAGCCTCCTCCTTCTAAGAGGGCTAGGGAATCATCCCCAGATGTTTTGTCTGCCTCAGACTCAGAAGTTTCTAGCAACTCTGCTGAGGAAGAAGGACATTCTCAGCTTTTTTCTGGTTTTGAGGACTCTGATGCTGAAGACTCCATCCCTTCTGCCTCCACCCCAAGAAGATTTCTCTTTTGGGGATACTCTGAATACCCTCAGGGAGCATTTTAGATGGGAAAGTCAGGATTTCCCTCAGTCTAAGAAACAGATTACGGAGTTCTTGGATTTGCCTCACATAAGCCTTTGGCTATTCCTCCAGTTTTAGAAGTTGATGATGATTTCATGGAGAATTCTTTCATAGGTAGGTACTAGGCTATCTGCCTAAGGGCCTATGTAAGCCTAGCCAACAAGGTTCCCTGGCTTACGCCACCCAAGAAAGTTATTTTCCTGTGCCACTGTCGAGCAGCGACACAGAAGTGATCTCTTTGGTGTATTTCCTATTTCCCATCCACTCATCAAGATTTTTCTTGAAGAGTGCTAATGAAGAACTTTGCTTGACATAGATGGGTAGCCTGTTCCAGAGTATGGGAAGTCTCTGGGACAGGAATCTGTCCCTCCAACATGTCCTGTTTATTGTGGTGACCAGGTTTAGGTCCCTAGAGCGTGTAGCTCGGAGGGATTGATATTTCTTTAGGTGTAGCATGTCCAACAGCTCTGGGTTTGACATAGCTTTATATGTTAGGCAGAGATCACCTTGGAGTAGGCGATATGCTACATAGTAAAGCTGGAGTTTTTTGAGGCGGTCAGTGTAGGGCATTTGTTTGAGGCCAGTAATCCTCTTTGTGAGGTACTTCTGTGGCCTTTCCAGCTACTGCAAATGTCTTGTGAGGTACATTCCGAAAGGGGCTTTGTACTCTATAATGGGTCTAATGAGTGTCGAGTAGAGGGGAACAATGACCTCTTTTTTTCCTTGATGAGAACCCTTTTATGATGAGGTGTGCCACATAGAAGGACTTCCTGACTACTGTGGCGATGTGACTATCAAAGGAGAGGCTACTGTCCACCTGGGTCCCAGGGTCTCTTATCACACATTCAGTGTTAAGTAGATTGCCGCCTATGTGGTAGTTCATGGGTACAGAGTTTTTCCCAAAGGGGATGACACTGCACTTTTTGGCATTGAGCTTGAGGCCATGGCTCTGGCATCTGTCTCAGCGAGGCCCTTCTGTAGGATGTCCACATCATTTGGGGACTTGACTATGGCTCTTAGTTTGCAATTATCTGCGAACTTCGTTAGCCAGAGGCCTTCTGTGTTGGCCTGTACTTCAGAGAAGTAGATACCAAACGGGAGAGGTCCCAGGTCAGAAACCTGTGGTACTCCACTTGTCACTGCTTTGAGGTCAGATTTGGAGTCTGCAACATTTACAGTGTGGGTTCTGTCAGTGAGCCAGTTGGCAACCCATCTTGTGATTTAGGGATTTATACCTAGTTTAGTGAGTTTAGCTATAATTTCAGAATGGGGGGTGGTGTCGAAAGCCTTGGCGAGGTCAAGATAGGCTGTGTGAACCACTTTACCCTCATCTACGGCTTTGGTGACTGCCTCAAAGAAGTCAGTCAGGTTCAGGATGCATGGTCTGCCTTTCACAAACCCAAACTGGGTGGGATCCAGAGTTTGGAGGTTACCAGTGTCTTTGTTTATGAGTTCCATGATGATACGTTCCATGGCCTTGCAGACCAGGCTCATCAGGCTAATAGGTCGATAGTTCCCAGGATCAGTGGTGGCTCCCCCTTTGTGGAGTGGGATAACTGTTGCTGTGTGCCATTCAGTGGGCACAAAGCCTGATGTTCATCTTGTTTCACTGTTGCAGTCATGACTGTAAGGTTCTCCCCTGCCGGCAGGCAGCCCTCGGTCGGCCAGAATCCCAAAGTCTGGGTCCGGTGTCGGCTGTTCAACCATGCTCCCTGACGTCAGAGCGCCAGGAGTATAAAGCTGACAGCCGACGCCATCTTCTCCAGTCTTTCTTGCCGTGCAGTGATAGTAGTTTGCAAGTGCCAGTCAGTTGACTCCTGACGAATTTTTCTATATATTTCGGTCCGAAGACTTTCTTCTCCACTCAAAGCTAAGTACCCCATTGGGGAAACTTTTTTTTTGCTCCACTCCGATGTCAGAAAAAGTTAATAATTGTATTTCATGTGGGAAGCAAATACCTCATAAGGATTTTCATTCTTACAGTATTCCTTGCTTAGGCCCTGACCATGACGTAGCTAGTTGTCGGTTTTGTGCTAGATTCAATCAACGTACAATTAAGCAAAGGTACGATTTTGCTTTTCATTACTTTGGTAGGCACTTTAACTACAAAATGTCATCGGATACGGTTCCGGCTACCGGAGTTCACAAACATCGCAAGGATAAAGACAGGCCTCCGAGGTCCAAATCTGATGATAGCGCACATGCGGAGCCAGCTTCAGGTTCGGCCGTCGTCAGTGAGGCGCTTTTGCAGCCCCTGTCGTCAGCCATTTCAGAACCAATGGCCAAAACGGACTCTCATGAGGAGCCAACCAGGCCTTTAAATATCTCTGTTGCAGGACCTTCGGACAATGCTCCTTTGGATGGGTCCGGAGCCGCTGTGCAGGTACCGGCTTCCAAAGGGGTTTTCAGGCCTACTCAACTTCTAGTAAAGGCAAAGCCAAAGACAAAGGTTAAGACTCCTCCTAAATCAAAGACTTCAACACAGGCCTTGTCTGAACCGACTCCCAAGTCACAGAAACAGTTACTCAAGATGGCGGAGGATTTACTTACTATGATTAGGGGTTCTCATCCCCCTCCAGACAAAAGGCCAAGGCAGGATGTTTATTATGATTCCTCTGATCAGGCTTCTGTTTCCTCAGTTTCTTCTTCTGATCAGGAATATTCTTTTCCTCCTTATGAGGATTCTGATGTGGAAGAATCCATTCCTTCAGCTTCTCCTCCAGAGGATTTCTCTTTTGGGGAAACTTTGCATGAAATGAGGGAACATTTCCACTGGGAGGGACAGGAGTATTCGGAATCCAAGAAAAGACTGAGGGATTTTCTTCTTCTTCCCCAACATAGACCCCTGGCTATTCCTCCTGTTTTGGATATTGTGGATGATGCCTTTTCGGAGGCTAACTTAACCCCTGACTCTTTTCCTCCTGCTCCTGTTAAGCCTGATAGATATTACAGGGTTCCTGATTCCCATCAGTTTTTATACAAGAACCCTACTGCTGACCCTGAAACCATTTCTCAGGGTCCTAAGGGAGTTAAGGCCGCTTCTGCCAAAAATCCCATTCCTACTGAAAAGGATTCCCGAGCCTTGGAAAGATGGGGAAAAAAGGTGTACACTTCTGCTACTTTGTCCATTAGGGCTTTAAACTGTCAGTTTCATATGCTTAAATATCAGCAATTTCTCTTGTCTGTCTTAAAACAAAAAGTTACTTCCATTTCTGCCTGTGCAGATAATAAGGAATTGCATGACTTATTGCATGCCACTGAACAGGTTGGGAAGCATGGTTTACACTGTGGATTTGATGCCTTGGAGGCTTCTTGTAGGGCTGCGGCCTCTGGCACAGTCATTAGAAGACATGCATGGCTAAAGGAACAAAATTTACCTGAACAAGTTAAGGCTAAATTATTGGATGCTCCTGTTTAGCATAATGTTTTGTTTGGCTCTAAAGCTGAAGAGGTGATTAAAAAGATGGAGGATAAGGCGAAATCCATGCAAACAGTTAAAGATTTCTTACAAGTACAGCCTCCTAGATTTAGCAGGAATTGGCCTTCAAAAAACTGGTCCTTTCCATCTTCAGACAGGCCTCAGAGGGGTAGATATAGACGCTCCAGAGGGAGGCCTCAAACACAACCTGCTTATAGACCAAGACAGTGGACGGCTTCTACCCCTAGGGGAGGAGAGGACAGGTCACAATCTCAAAGGAAACAAACTCAATGACTCCCTCTGTTGGGCTACAGGAACGTCTTGCCTGGAAGCCCCTCTTGGAGGAAAACTCTCTCTTTTTTTATCAAAATTGGACTCAAATAACCCAAGACAAATGGGTTTTGGATGTGATTTTAAGAGGTTACAAATTCCATTTTCATACCTTGCCAAGGCCAAGCGGATGTCCAGACCTTCCAAAACATCACTGGACGGAGGCCTTAAACCAGGTGGAAGCTTTTTTGGCTATGAATGCCATAGAACTGGTTCCTCTTTCAGAGATGGGAAAAGGGTTTTACTCAAGGCTCTTTCTAGTCCCAAGGAAGCAAAACTCATGGAGACCCATTCTGGATCTGTCAGTCTTGAACACCTTTCTAGAGATTCCAAAATTCAAGATGCTTACTCTACAGCAGCTACTTCCAATGCTGTCCAAAGATGCATGGATGGTAACTTTGGATTTAAAGGAGGCATATTTACACATTCCCATCAGGCAGGATCGCAGAAAATACCTCAGGTTCAAGGCCGGATCGAGGCACTTTCAATTATCTGCACTGCCCTTTGGATTGTCTACTGCACCCAGGGTCTTCACCAAATGCCTGGCTCCAGTAGTAGCTTACTGCAGACTCAAGGGAATTCAAATTTACCCTTATCTGGACGATTGTCTAATTCAGGCAGACAGCAAGGATGTCTTACTCCAGCATCTAGAATTTGTACAGAACCTCCCCAAGTTCCTGGGATTCTCTGTAAACATAAAAAAGTTAAACTTGACACCATCACAACAGATAACTTTTCTGGGTGCACTTCTAAACACTACAACCCAGATGGCATTTCTGACATCAGAAAAACAATTACAGCTGGCTTCAACTTTCAAAACCTTGGCAACTCTAACCCAACTATCTGCAAGGAAATTCCTGCAGGCTTTGGGTTACATGGCCTCCTGCATCCTTCTCATGCCATATGCAAGACTACACATGAGGAAAATACAGTGGTACCTAAAAAGTGTATGGTCTCAGCATTGCCACAGTTTGGACATACTGATCCCCATCCTTCCTTGCCTTCAAAAGGAATTTCTTTGGTGGTCCAGGGCATGTGCTCTAAACAAAGGGAAACCCTTCCATCTGCCTCCTGCCACTCAGATTCTAACCACGGACGCCTCGGATTATGCTTGGGGAGCCCATTTTCAGGGCAATTGTCTGCAGGGCCTTTGGACAAAGGATCAGAAGCACCTGCATATCAACTTAAAGGAAATGTTAGCCATTCAGAAAGCTCTATTGGCCTTCAGGAATCTCATACAACCAGGACAACTACTAATACGGACGGACAACACCACAGTTATGTGGTACATAAACAAGCAAGGGGGATCTCATTCCTACCCCCTTTGCAGACTAGCCATGGATTTATGGAACACAGCTCTAGCTTGCAATCTGGATCTTCAAGCTCAGTTTCTACCAGGGAAACAAAACTTCCTGGCAGACAGTTTGAGCAGAAAACTTTCGGATCCACACGAGTGGATGCTGGACACCAAAATATTCAGGATGATAACAGCAGTATGGGGATGTCCTCACATAGACCTCTTTGCATCCCATCTAAATCATCAGCTACAGAATTTTTGCACCAGGACTTTCCACAGAGGAGCTTGGAAAGTGGATGCCCTGTCATTCAGTTGGAGGAACCTCTCGGGATATGCCTTTCTGCCTCTTCCTCTTCTTCCATGAGTTTTATTGAAAATAAAACAGGACAAGCCCAAGATGATAATCTTGCTGGCTTCAAATTGGCCTCGGCAGTTTTGGTATCCAGCTCTAAAAAACCTATGCCTGGAGCCCCCTTGGGTTTTACCTCAGTCTCCGAACCTTCTGTCCCAACATCAGGGTCAGGTTCTAAACTCTCATGTCAGAACTCTCAGCCTGGCGGCCTGGTTAATCCAGAGCCTTTGATTTCTTCTTTCCTACCCAAGCAGGTTACGGATGTCATTTTAGAAGCCAGACGTCCTAGCACTAGAAAATCTTATGCAGGAAAATGGAAAAGATTTTGTTCCTGGATGCAGGCTCAGGATTCTGATCCTCTTCTTCCTAACATTACTTTAATTTTACTTTACTTGACAGATCTCTTACATAAGGGTCTCTCTTTTTCTTCCATTAAGATACATGCCTCTGCTATTTCTGCTCATTATAATACATACCCTCCCATCTTTTCCCACCAGCTCATGAGACAGTTCCTCAGAGGAGCTAAGAACTTAGGACCTCCTAGATCTCCTCCCATTCCTGCTTGGGATCTCAACTATGTTTTGGAAAAACTAACCTTGCCTTTTTTTGAGCCTGTCGCTTCTTCTGACATCAAGTTTTTATCTTGGAAGACAGCTATCCTGTTAGCACTAACCTCTGCCAGGAGAGTTTCAGAGTTACAAGCTCTTATGGCTGTGGAACCTTATATTATTTTTCATCAAGACAGGGTATCTTTGAGGACTAATCCTACCTTCATGCCTAAGGTGGTTTCCAAAGTGGCTTTAAATCAAACTATCCACTTGCCAACCTTTTTCCCCACTCCTCAAAATAAAGGGGAAAGGATCTTACATTCCTTGGATGTACACAGACTACGTTTTTACCTGAACAGAACCAAGGACATCAGAAAATCAGAACAATTGTTTGTTTCTTATGCTTCTAGTTCCCAAGGTAAAGCCATTTCAAAACAGACCATTTCTAAATGGATTGCTCATGGAATCAGATTTTGTTATTCACACCATGGAAAGCAAATCCCAGGGAGCATACGGACTCATTCCACCAGAGCTGCTGCCACTTCTGCAGCCTTCCTCAGGGGAGTTCTTACCAAAGACATTTTGGAAGCTGCAACTTGGAGTTCAGTGCATACTTTTTCTAAGCACTACAATCTACCTCTCTACTCTAAGTCTAGGGCAGGCTTTGCCTCTGCAGTCTTGCAGGGCCTTTTAGCCACCCCTTCTTCTTTATGACCACCTCCCTTTCTTTCAGCTTTGGGAATCTACCCTACAGTCATGACTGCAACAGTGAAACACGATGAACATAGTACAGTTGTGTACACCTACCATAAATGTAGATGTTCGAGTGTCTTCACTGTTGCAGTCTGGGTTTTCCTCCCTCCTGTCCCCTCTTATTTTTACTTTTGTGTATTTCCTTCTTTTCACCATTCTTCTGAGGTGTATTTGCAAAGGTTATGGGACCTTTTTCATTTTGGGACTCCTGACATCTGGGGCAAGAAAAACTGGAGAAGATGGCATTGGCTGTCAGCTTTATACTCCTGGCGCTCTGACGTCAGGGAGCATGGTTGAACAGCCGACGCCGGACCCAGACGTTGGGATTCTGGCCGACCGAGGGCTGCCTGCCGGCAGGGGAGAACCCTACAGTCATGACTGCAACAGTGAAGACACTCAAACATCTACATTTATGGTAGGTGTACACAACTGTACTATGAGGGCCTATTATTGAACATGGTGCTTAAGTGGGGAGCCAGTTCATTCTGAAGTTCATGTAAAACACAGCCTAGGATGTTGTCTGGTCCCATGGATACTGTGTTTTTGGCTTTAGAGAGTACAGCTTTTACCTGCGTAGTTGTTGATTACGAGTGCAGCTTTTACATGCGTAGTTGTGATTACAGGGACTCTGCATTCTTCCTCTATGGATATGGGCCCTTTAGGGGGTGAGGGGGGAGGTAAAGTTAGTACTGAACCTATTTGCCAGGATGTTGGCAATATCATTTGGTTCTGTAATTTTCGTGTTGTTGTGCTGTAACTCAGAGCAGATCTGGGTGTTGCCATCGCGATTCTTGACATAGCTATAGAATGCTTTGTGGTTGTCCTTAGAATTAGTGGCGATTTTGTTTTCATAGCTAGTTTTGGAGGATCTTATAAGGGATCTCATCTTCTTACAGAGGCTGACCAGGGAGCTCCTCCACTCATGGGATTTTACTCTCTTTTGCAACAGTTTCTTCCTTCTGTTGTACAGTTTGTTTATGGCAGGGGACCAACATATTGGCTTCCTTTTTTTTGGAGGATAGCGTCTTGGTTCTGTTTGGGATAGCACGATCCATGCACTTGTGTAAGTGCTTATAGAGTGCATTTGTGTAGGATTCAGCAGTTGTAACTGTATTGTCCATCTGCATGGGTGTCATGAAGTTCACCACTTCTGTCTTAAGAAGCATGAAGTTGGCTTTGGAGAAATTTTTTACTGTGGTTTCCTTAATGAGGGTGGGGGCGGGATGTGGATATCAAGGGTTATTAGCTTATGGTCGGATCAGACCAATGAGGAGTTGACTTCAGGTGTGGAACACCGGTCACTCATGTTGGTAATTACTAGATCTAGGATATTGTTGCCCCTGGTGGGGGTGTGGATAAGTTGATCCAGGGGATTGGAGTTTATGAATTCCAGAAAGCGTTGAGCTAAGGAGTTGGTACACGAGTAGTTTTCCCAGTTAATGGTGGGATAGTTAGTCGCCCATTATTAGGGTGTTTGGTTGAACCCTAATATTTTCAAGTACATCAAAAAAAGAGGAGTGGGAATCCTTGGGCATGGTGGGGGATCTGTAGTAAGCTACAATTTGGATTGCAGTTTTGCCCAGAGTTAGTTGCACTTGGATAACCTTGGATTCATTATGCTGCGCAACTAGCCTGGAGGTGTGGATATCCTTAATGAATATGGACACAACTCCACCTTTGGTGTTTCGGTCCAGGTTACATGGCCGAAAAGTGTGGTATGAGTTATAGCCTGGTCGTACCAGGTCTCAGTCACTGCACAGATATTGGTGTTCTCCATTTTAAGGAGTGCCTCGAGTGAGTGCATTTTGAGATTTAGACTTCTAGCATTTCCCTCAGTTTTTGCTTATCTGTTCCTGTTACGGTGGTGAATTTGTTATTTGAACCTTACCTAAAAAAAGGCACTTTAGGGGCAGCAAGTGCCTTAGCCAGTATCCGGAATCCCAGGGGTGACAAGTACAGGCCATCTGTGGCAAAGCATCGTGGTCTGTCGACCATGTCATCCCAAGCAGACAGATACTGGATCCCCTTAGAATGATACCAGAAGCTTAGCCAATTGTTGAAGTCAATAATTTTGTCCTTGTACTGTGGTATCCTTCTTGGTGATGGCAGAATGCTACTCAGGGCTAGGGTCATACCTGCCTGGGCTACAAGATCAGAGAGCTCTTCCATATCTTTTTTCATGTAGTCCAAGGAGGTACGTCACAGGTCATTCACACCAACATGGACAATGACAGAGTCATATTTGTACTTGTTGTGGAGTGACCTGAGTGCATGGGTTATGTGGCGGAGCCTGGCACCCGACAGCTGACAGTAACCTTCCCCTTGTTTAGCCTGGTGAGTGGGACATCAGTGTGCCTGACTATAGAGTCACCTATGACTAGTATGTTGGGTATGTTATTGGCTGTGGTTGAGTGGCACACTGAGTCTGTGGGCTATGTGTCATTTGAGTTGTGTTGGGGGATGGAGGTTGCTTGCGTTTTTCTTTGGAGGTCTTTGTTGCTTAGACAGATTATTATTGATAGCCTCCTCAAATGTTTTTGTTACTATGTGTGGATTTTGGTGGTGTCGATTTAGTGAGACTATGTGATGAGTGTGTTGTGGTGAAAATGTTTACCTTCTCCTCATGACTGTCAAGTTCAGTCTTGGTTGGAGAGAGCTTTACCTCCAGTTTGTCTAGATAAGTGCATCTCTCACAGGTTGTAGTGTTGGGTGGTAGGAGGAGAGGGTTGTCTGTGTACATGAGGCAATTTCTACATTGCCTCAAGATGCCCAGATTCATCAGATAGACAGGAAAGAACACTGGGAGCTGACCCTTGGACATGCCTGAATAAAAAAACTATTTTCCTCTAGATAAGTGAGGAAAGCGAGTACAAGAGCTGTTTTCTCTAAGTAAGTGAGAAAAGTAAGTACAAAAACTGTTTTCCTCTAGGTAATGAGGAAGGTTGAGTGATATAGTAATTAGTAGCTTATTTAGTGCTTACAAGTTCTGAGCACGAATAAGCAAATTTAAGTGCTAAAACTAAAAATCTGTATCTGCACTAGATGAGTTACGGGACAGAAACAAGTGCAAATGCAGGCTTTCAAATCAGAAAGTTGAGAGAGATGGAAGAGATTGCCCAAATGGCCAATAACTACAATTTCTGGACCAGAGCCACTCCTTATATGGAAGACAGGTTACCTAGTGCTTACCATTCCCACTGATAAGCTTAAAGGCTTCCCTCCAACACAGAAAGACTTGGGGGGGCTCAGAAGCTTACATACAGTCCTGGATATAGCAAATATGTATCTGAAACACTAGTTACAGGAAAGGTAGGAAACAGGCTTAGTTTTTTTTTTTATTTTATTATTTTTTTTAATACAGAAAAGTAGCAAAAACAGTAGTAAAAACAATTCACATGCAGTGCAAGCTAGCACACTTGAGTATGTAGCAATATTAGACCAAACAGTTTAAAAGATGCAATTAAATTAAAAAGGACTAAAAGCAAGTGCAGAAAGAGTTTATTAGGTAGAATGTGGTAAAGAGATTGGACTGGGGGAGTGTCCCAGATCAAATCTACGGTGGGGCGGGCAACTGCAAAAGCCACCAAATTTAAACTACAAGCCAGAAATAGAGAGGGTGAGTGGGCCAAAACAGTTTCAACAGAGATCTAAGCAACAATTAACAAACTCTAAAACCAAAAAAATATACTCAGCTCTGTATATTTGCAGATAGATTGGAAAGCAGTCTCTCAGAACAGGGAGGCAATAGTTTCAACAGAGATCTAAGCAACAATTAAACTCTAAAAGCAAAAAAATATACTCAGCTCTGTATATTTGCAGATAGATTGGAAAGCAGTCTCTCAGAACAGGGAGACAATAGTTTCAACAGAGATCTAAGCAACAATTAAACTCTAAAACCAAAAAAATATACTCAGCTCTGTATATTTGCAGATAGATTGGAAAGCAGTCTCTCAGAACAGATATTGGAGGCTCCAACCAATACAACAACTACTGAGCCAAACAAATCATCTGAGACAAGAATGGCATCACAGAATGACAGTTTCCCCATGTTGGCGATTCCAACACAAGGAGATGTAGTATCTATCAGTCAGGAAGCTCCTCTATTGTTAGGAGCTAGGCCCAAAGAAACTTCGGGTTTTCAGAGTATACATTTTCCAATGCTACCAGCTCCAGTGAAGAAAAAGAACTCACAGAAATGAAGCTTCTCTTTACAACAGGGACCAAAGAAACGCAGAGTTTCACGGTGACTCAGGGTATTGTTGCTAGTTCTAACATTGTTTATGATTTATCTAATGTGGAGTTGTCGGATTTGCAATATTCAATGTCAAACAAGAGCTTGACATTTGTTCCTGACAATATGTCTGAATATAGTCAGGTTATTATAGATGTCATGAGTTTTGCTAGAAATGTTTCATTGAAAAATATGTTTCATGATAGGGTATGTGAAGCTGCTATAGAGTTGAAAAAAAACGAGGAGTGATTTTTTTTTACCGAACAACCACCCTACTGTTACTACTTTTGTTAGGATGTGCCAGACTGAAATTGAACAATACATGCAAGATAAATATAGACACAGATATCATAATTTGGCACGAGAACAACGCACTGCTCTGGTGACGATCGGATAGTAATAAAGTGAGCTGATGGGGGGCATTGTTGTAAACGAGAATGATTATTGTGATAAACTTTATTCATTGTTGCAGGACACATCTACTTTTGTACCTCTGTCTCCTGTGATGGTACATACTTTAAAGGGTAAAATTAAGACCCGGTTAATGAACATGGAGAAGAGTGGTTTGTGAATGCAGTCTCAGTATGAATTTCTCCTTATTGATCATCCAAGGTTTCCCGAATTTAAGGGATTACCTAAATTGCATAAGGATGGCTCAAACCCTCCCCTGCGACCCATTGTCTCGGGGAGGGGTTAGGCCACGGAAAATGTGTGTATTTGGGTTGAATGTGCTTTAAGACTGGTGGTTGAGTTATATCCCAGGATTTTAAGAGACACTGCACATTTTTAACCAGTTTGTCTTGTTATATGGAGGGTTTTAATTGTTCAGATTACATGTTTGTCACTTTGGATGTGAGAAATTTGTTTACCGTCATTGACAATGGCTATGGGTTGAAGGGCATAGAATATGTTTTGGCGAATAAGGCACAGTTGGATGATGTCAGCAATGCAAGGATTTGCAGATTGTTGGCTTTAATACTTGAGCATAATATTTTTATGCACCAGGGGATTCATTATAGACAGGCACAGGGTGATGCCATGGGCACACCCTGTGCCAACTCTTATGCTAACCTGGTACTAGCATTTTGGAAGGATGAGGTGCTATTTCAGCAAATACATCCTTGATCTGTAAAGTGGGACATTGTTTGTTTTGTTGATGACGTTTTCTTTATATGGAAGGGTACCAATGAGGAGTTGTCTTCTTTTGTTGGTTACCTGGGGGGTACTACCGAGTTTTTCAGATTTACCATCAGTTCTTCGACCTCTGGTATTGATTATTTGGATGTACACTTAGCGAAAGATGCATTGGGTAGGATTGAAACCATGCTGTACAAGAAGGATTGTTGGAAGAACAGTTTGCTTTCCTTTGATAGTATGCATCAGAGGCATACATTTGCAAATATAGTTAAGGGACAGGCTCATAGAATTTCCCGGCTTTGTACCAATGAAGAACGGTTTGATATAGAGACAGATGTCCTCATGGGGAACCTTGTTGATAGAGGATATAACAGACAGTTGATAGATAGGTCCATGAAAGAAACTAAAATTAAATGTGATGGTGCTGCTAAACCCTGGTACCATAGGGGCACCAGTGGAGAAGTCAACACCAGGCATAATAGGTTTGGTACTCCACAAGAACAGTTACTGCTTACATACAGCAGTGACATAGGGGGGATTTGTGACATTATCAGACGTAATTGGAAAGTGCTACAATCAGATCATAGGATAGCAGGGATAGTTGGGTTCAGACCCAGGTTTATTTTTTAGAAGAAATAGGAACTTGAAAGACATGCTTTGTAAGGAACCCTTAACATGGCCACCCACCACCATGAGAACTGGATGGATAGGGACTTATCCTGGCCATGATTGTAGGGCATGCACCCATATTTGCACTAATAATTCTTTTGTACATCCCAGGACAAGGCTGATTTACTCACTGAGAGGTTATGCTAACTGTAGAACAAGGAATGTAGTTTATTTAGCTATGTGCTAACTATGTAATTCATATTATGTTGTTAAGACCAGTTGTATGCTGAAGGAGAGAATGTTTGGGCATTTGTTTGAAATCAGGCATCATGATGTACGCAATGTCCTGGCACAACGCATTGAAGAATGCTCTGATCACTTTTTTAAGTTTATGGTGCTACAAGTGATGCACACTAATATAAGGGGTGGTGATTTATCCAATGAAATGGAGTGTAATGAAACTAAATGGATTATTAGATTAGGGGGGGACAAGAGCCCTGGTCTGAATGCAACTGTGACTTTAAAATTTGTTCTGAGGAAAAGGAGGGTAAACTACTAAGTGTGATTGGACAGTATCCTGTTGAAATGTTTTTTTAACTGCTTTGTATTGTCTGAAGAAGGGTGTGTTTGCCTGAAAGCGCTTACTTTTAATAAATAGTTGGTTCAGCTGATTTTACTGTGTGCCTCTGCCACAGTGTCTTTTGCAATGTACATATTTTTGGATTTCTTCAGGTTTTTGGCATAGAGACTTTGGTGCTGCTCTGTATATTTGCAGATTGATTGGAAAGCAGCCTCTCAGAACAGGGAGATAATAGTTTCAACAGAGATCTAAGCAACAATTAACAAACTCTAAAAGCAAAAAAATATACTCAGCTCTGTATATTTGCAGATAGATTGGAAAGCAGCTTCTCAGAACAGGGAGATAATAGTTTCAACAGAGATCTAAGCAACAATTAACAAACTCTAAAAGCAAAAAATATACTCAGCTCTGTATATTTCCATATAGATTGGAAAGCAATTTCTCAGAACAGGGCGACAATAGTTTCAACAGAGATCTAAGCAACAATTAAACTCTAAAAGCAAAAAAATATACTCAGCTCTGTATATTTGCAGATAGATTGGAAAGCAGTCTCTCAGAACAGGGAGACAATAGTTTCAACAGAGATCTAAGCAACAATTAAACTCTAAAACCAAAAAAATATACTCAGCTCTGTATATTTGCAGATAGATAGGAAGGCAGTCTCTCAGAACACAGGTTCCAGCAATTAAATGCAATTTGACTCCTAATTCTGTTCCTCCTGCTCCCAGAAAGCCTAACAGGTGTTAGAGTTCCTTTTCAGGAATCCTACTGCTAATCCAGAGATTATTTCTCAGGGCCCTAAGGGTGTTAAAGCCACGGTTGCTAAAAATCCTGTTTCTTCTGACAGGGAATCTAGGGCCTTAGATAGGTGGGGTAAAAAGGTTTATACTTCTTCCACCCTGGCTGTTAGGTCTGTTAATTGCCTCTTTCATATGCTTAAGTATCAGCAGCATACTTTGGAGGCTATCAAGGCTAAAATTTCTGGTGTTCCTTCCCTGATGGAGAATATGGACATGCAAGACTTACTGAATTCTGCCAGTCTGGCTAATAAACATTCTCTACATTGTTGTTTTGACACTTTGGAAGCTTCTTGCAGAACAGCGGACACTGGTTCAGAAGACATGCTTGGCTAAGGGAATAGCCCCTTTCTGAACCTGTAAAGTCTAAATTACTGGACGTGCCTTTGCATAAGGACAATCTTTTTGGAAGCAAAGCAGAAGAGGTGTTGAAGAAGCTGGAGGATAAGGCTAAATCTATGCAAACTGTTAAGGACTTTCTGCAAGTTCAGCCTCCTCGTTTAGCAGGCATTACCCTTCTAAGAGATGGACTTTTCCTGACCCTAGTAAACAGAGTTGTACTAGATCCAAGGGCTACAGGTCTTCCAGGGTACAGACTTCCACCCCTCACAAGGCTAAACACTGGCAGGATTCATCTTCTAAATCTGGGAGTTCTAAGCAGACTTCCAAAGCAAACTTTCTCAATGACTCTGGCTTTCCCCTGCTTGTCTTTGCGGGCCCAGGGTTTCCTTTGGGGTGAAAATTAGACATTTTTGCAGATATCTGGCACACTATCATGGATGACAAATGGGTGCTAAAAATAGTATCCCAAGGCTACAAATTCTCCTTTCACACCTTCCCAGTCCTCCAAGAATACCCAGATATGCCCCAACTTCAAAGGGCAGAAGCAGAAAATCAAGTTTCTTCCTTGCTAAACCTGGGAGAAATAGAGCCAGTTCCTGCACTACAGATAGGCCAGAGTTTTTACTCAAGACTTTTCCTGGTTCCCAAAATAGGGGGCACCCTATTCTGAATTTGTCCATTCTAACCATCTTTCTGGTGATTCCCAAATTCAAAATGCTCACCCTTCAGCAGTTGCTGCCAATGCTGGCCAAGGAGTCCTGGCTGGTGACTTTGGACCTAAAAGAAGCTTACTTGCGCATCCCTATAAGAGAAAGCTGCAGGCAGTTTCTTCGTTACAGCAGGGGAAACAGGAACTTCCAATTCTCTGCACTGCCCCTTGGCTTATCTACTGCTCCCAGAGTTTTTACAAAATGCCTGGCTCCAGTCATTGCCTTTTGCAGGCAAAGAAACATTCAAATTTACCCTTAATTGGATGATTGCCTTATTAAAGCAAACTCTCCAGAGCAACTTCTAAAGAATTTGGACTTTGTAAAGAACCTTCTCGCCTCTTTGGGATACACAATCAATGAAAAGAAGTCAAAATTGGTACCCACCAGGGAGGTTGCATTCCTGGGAGTGAGCCTGAACACAGCCGCCCAGATGGTATCCCTCCCTCAATAGAAACAGATAGATCTTTCGAATTACTTCAAGGGCTTGGCAAGCATGACCCGGCTGTCTGCAAGGCAATTCCTGCAAGCCCTGGGGTTCATGGTTTCATGTAGTCTAATGATTCCATATGCAAGACTGCATATGAGAAAAATACAGTGGTACCTCAAAAGCCTTTGGTGTCAACACACTCAGAATTTAGACTTGATTCTTCCTCTGGTTCCTTGCCTGCAGACGGAGTTCCTTTGGTGGACAATGGCCTGTGCACAGAACAAAGGCCTACCTTTCTGTCCACCTCCTGCCAGTCAGACTCTTACCATGGATGCCTCGGACTATGCTTGGGGAGCACATCTAGAGGGCACATGCATTCAAGGAACTCGGACCAACTCGGACCTATCAACAAGCTAAACTGCACATAAATCTGAAAAAAATTATGGCAGTTCAGCAGGACATGATGGCTTTCAAGCATCTTCTCTCTCCTGGTACTCTTCTAGTCAGGACAGACAACAACTACAATCATGTGGTACATCAACAAGCAGAGAGGGACTCACTCTTACCCCCTGTGCAGACAAAGCATGAGACTATGGTCCATGGCAGCTTCTTGGGCATTCATCTGATAGACCAGTTTATTCCAGGAAGGCTGAACATCTTGGCAGACCACTTGAGCAGGCAGGTCCTGGATCCTCAAAGTGGGAACTAAACAAGACCATCTTCCATCGCATCATTCAGCATTGGGGCACTCCTCAGGTGGATATCTTTTCTTCTCTGAAACCACCTTCTTCCAACCTTTTGCACCAGGGATCATCACGACAAAGCTTGGAAAGTGGATGCTCTGTCCTTCCCCTGGACACAGCTATCAATCTATGCATTCCCTCCTCTGCCTCTTCATCCCAGAGTGCTGTTAAAGATCTTCTTCTTTTTCTTTTGGCTTTTCCCAGGTAGGGGTCACCACAGCAGATCATCTGTCTGCTCACGATTGGCAGTGGAGTTTTACGGTGTTGAGTTGCCAGCCTGGCGCCAAACCTTACACAGAAGGCACGCACACACACCTAGGGCCAATTTAGAGTGTACAATCCACCTACTGCATGTCTTTGGGCAGTGGGAGAAAACCGGAGGACCCAGAGTAAACCCACGCGACCAAAGGGAGGACCTGTAGACTCCACACAGAAGGCAGCCCAGCCAAGAATCGAACCAGAGAACCTCTTGCTGTGAGGTGGCAATGCTAACCGCTGCACCACCATGGCCACCCAGAGTGCTGTTAAAGATAAGGTACGAAAAAAACAAGGGCCATCATCATAGTGCCAGACTGGCCCAGGCAGCATTGGTATCCACTTCTTCGCAGTCTCTCCCAGTCTCGGGCTTGGCATCTTCCCCTGATACCAAATCTCTTGGCTGAGGATGGAGGAAAGTTTCTGCATCCTCACCTTCAGTCTCTGCATTTGACTGCCTGGCTCATAATTTAAACCTTTCTCACCAGGTAGTTGAGGTCCTTCGTGAGGCCAGGAGGCCTAGTACTAGGAAATATTATGCAGATAAGTGGAAAAGATTCTCCATTTGGATGCAGACTAGAGGAGAAGACCCATCTTCAACCTAATCTTCCTCTAATTCTTGATTGTCTGGCAGGTTTACTTAATGGCAGACTTTCCTTCTCTTCTATCAAGATTCATGCTTCAGCTATTTCTGCTCACTGTTCCTTTGAACAACCCATTTTCTCTCATCCCTTGATGAAACAGTTCCTCAGGGGGGTTAGCAATTTAAAGCCTCCAAGAAGGGCACCTACCCCTGCTTGGGATCTTAATTTTGTGCTTGAGAAACTTACTCTGCTTCCCTTTGAGCCTGCTGCCTCAGCAAATTTGAAGTTTCTCTCCTGGAAAACTGCATTTCTTTTGGCCATTACTTCAGCTAGAAGAGTGTCTGAGCTGCAGGCCTTAATGGCAGTAGAGCCTTTTATTACTTTCCATGTGGATCGGGTTTCTCTTCGGTCTAATCCTTCTTTTATACCTAAGGTGGTTTCTAGCCTGACTCTTAACCAGTCTATCCACCTGCCTACCTTCTTTTCTAATCCTCAGAATAGAGGAGAAAGGTTGCTACATTATCTGGATGTGCATAGGCAACTTAGATTTTACCTGGATAGGATTAAACCTTTCCGAAAGTCAGATCAGTTGTTGGTCAGTTTTGCTCCTGGAGCCCAGGACAAAGCTATTTCTAAACAGACTATTTCTAAGAGGATTGCTCATTGTATTCACTTTTGTTACTTACAGCATGGCAAGGTTCCTCCTCAGGGTATTAGGACCCATTCTACTAGGGCTACCTCTCCCTCAGTAGCTTTTCTTAGAGGTGTACCTACTAAGGGCATCCTGGAAGCAGCTACCTGGACCTCTGTTCACACTTTCACCAAACATTACAATTTACCCTTGTTTTCTAAGTCCAGGGCTGGTTTTGTCACTGTAGTGTTGCAGGGCATTCTTACCAACCATTAATCAGTGGTGTTCCTACTCCCTTTTTGTTTTTTTCCTGGGCTTTGGGAATCAACCCATTTGTAAGGACTGCATCAGTGAAACACGATGAACATAGTACAGTTGTGTACACTTAACATAAATGTAGATGTTCAAATGTATTTACTGTTGCAGTCCTGGTCCCCACCTTCCATCCCCCTTTTTTTTCCTAGGGCACAGACTGGATTTTTTCTTTACCTGGTCTTACTTTTTTGGGTTGGCTCCTGACAGTTATGGCAAGAAAAACTGAGGAAATGATGTTGACTGCTTGCCTTTATACCTAACGTCCTGGCGTCAGGCTTAATCCGGAGGCAGCCGATGTCCTATACCAAGGACTTTGGTATTCTGGCCGACTGCGGGCTACCGAGAGCCGGATAACCCATTTGTAAGGACTGCAACAGTGAATACACTTGAACATCTACATTTATGGTAAGTGTACACAACTGTACTTTCTCAGGGTCTAAACAATAAATGCCTTACAGTTTCTAATTTTAGCTTGTAGTAAAACTGTTTTTGTCAGCAACAACTCCCATTCCCCCTGTTTGTGTACGTGGGGTTAGGGTGTTAACATCACATGTGACCATCACCTAGAGCCAGTGTTCACACCCCAAGGTGCTTTGCCTTTCTTGGTGGTGGTTCTGTACCACATACACATGCATAATCACCTATGGCTAATTTAGTGCATTCATTCCACTTACTGCATGTCTTTAGAGTGTGGGAGGAAACTGGAGCACACCAACACAAAGCAAACAAGGTGAGAACATGCCAAAGTACATCACTTGAAATTTATTTGGACTAAAATTGAGACCAAAAATTTTTGTCCAGTTAGTAATGTTGTTTAAATATCTATTTATTGCTCTGTTTGATACTGCAACAACGCCATACCCTAGCAGTGTTGTGCTAGTTATTTATAAAAGTAATAATTTACTATTACTAGTTACTTTTCAGTGAAAGTAATAAACATTACTATTACTAGTTACTAACTAAAGTAACATGTTACTGTTAAGTTACTTTTACATAAGTATAGTTTATCAATTGTCATATTACGTTACATTACAGTCCACCAATGTCAGTCAATAAACACAATCTCTGCAAACGTAAAAGTCATTAAAATAATTCTACATTAGAGATCTGTAACTGACGAAGAGTTTGCTTCTGACAAAACAGCTTTACATTTCAATGTTTCATCCACAAATTCAGTGCCTCCTGCCCTTGAAGAATTAATTACCTGTGTTACATTAAAAAAATTTGGTAAGCTGGTAATACTGTAATAGGGAATAACTGACAAACTGACAACAAGTTCATAGTTACTAGGCATCTCACACAAAGGAGGACACACTCAGGAGTGTAGAACCCCTTTCCCCCTGTGTAAAGTCTGGAACTGTATAATGAAAGAGCCACAGTCTTCATATCTATGTTCTTCTGTCTCCTAACAGCAATCTGATATGAGATGTGTGCACAAACCGTACATATATTTAAATGTCAGGCCTTTGAATTGCAAAGGAGTGAGTGCTGCAGCACTAACTCTGACTTTAATGTACATTTATGTACATCTCTGCCTATGAAAACAGGTAGGAAAGCCAGTAAATGCACAGGGATGTCTCCTATTGAATGATGAACTATCAACATGTGCAAGGCAATTCCACAGCTCGTGATTTTTTTTTTGTTGATGCACTGGGGGAATGGCACAGCACACAATCAGTAATAATACTCTGAATTATTCCCTTTTCTCCTGAATACGCTTAGTATTTCAGCTGACTGCTGCATTCGCTCTTGGGTGTCTACATGGAAAGTCATTGCATTGCAGTCCACAGATGTTTGGTATAGACTGACTGACTTCTGAGTCTGAAGTATCTCTTGTAATAATACCAAAACCCAGAATTAGTTTTCTAGATTTTTTACATGCCTCTTTAACATTGGTTCCAATGCTTGTTTGTACTTAATGCACTGATGTTATGTGATCCTATCTCGCCTACATTCTGACTGATGGGTTTGGAGCCGATCCCTCGGCTCCGACTCGGCACGCTTATGCCAAAGAGCGAAGTCTCTTATTGGCTGAGCTTACTATATCCCAGGATGCACCACTACCAGTCTCCCAGATCTCGTTTGCCGCTAACCTGCGAAGACGTGGTCTCGAGCTGGCTGAGCTGAGTAGTAGCTTTTACTAACTTTTTCTGTCAGTTTTTTTTTGCTGTCTTGTCACAAAAGCTGTTTTAACGGCTATTCTTCACTTTGTGTGTGTTTGGAGTTTGTTAAAGACTTGTTGTGTGATTGGGTTGAGTTTGGTAGGCCTCCTTCATCTTAGGGCCTTCCCGGTCAGTCAACCCTCCTAAAACCTTACAGGGTTTCAAAGTACCCTTGTTATTTGCAACGCTTTTAAGCGATCACTGTCACCTATTATTAGGTAGTGTTAAACAGAAAGTTAGTTTGTATTTTTCTGTCAGGATTACTGAAATTGTTTTGTCATAATGTCTCAAAATCCTAGGCCTTCGGGCTTCAAAAAATGCACCAAATGCAATTTCAAAATGTCCATCACAGACGATCACTCGCTCTGTGTGTATTGTTTGGGTGCAAAACACTTACAGGAGTCATGCAGCGTGTCACGCTTTTTCCTCAAGGGTCCTCCAGGAGAGGAAAAATAAATTGATACTTAAAGGGTTAATTAAACCTTCTTTGAAGAAGCCTGGGGATCCTCCCCTTCTCGGGCTAAAAAGAAAAGGGCGTCGGTTCCGACCAGTCCGTCGGATCCGACCGCCAAAAGACATAGGCAGGCCTCTCCTTCGGCTCCAAGGACTTCGGAGCCGAGGACGGAACGGTCTGCCTCGATGCCACTGGTCTCGACTCCTCTGGCTTCGGAGCCGATGGCTGGGGCATCGAGAGGCGGGTCACCTTCGTCGGCTCCACTGGTCTCGGAGCCGACAAGGGTCGCCCGCCCAGACACTCCCTCCTCGGCGCCGAAGTCCACCTCGGCACCGATGGAATCTAGTGTGTGTATTCCTTCGGCGCCGATAGTCATCGAGTCACCTCGGAGCCGGTCCCCTAGCCCTTTGGGGCCGTTGGAGAGGCCGTCTCGAACCCGTTCAGTTTCCTCTTGGTCTTCGAGGATGTCGGATTCAGATATAGACAGGGTACTCCAAAGACTGTTCCAGTCCCCAGTCTTCCAAAAATTTGTTTCGGTTCTGACCCAGTTGGCTTCGGAGCCGATAACCCTGGCCCACCCCATTGCCATTCCTCCTCCGACTGCTTCGGCTCCATCGGAGCAGGTGCTGTTGGAGCCGGTGGAGATCTTAGGGTCGGCTCCGACCCTTACTCCAACCCGGGCTTTTGGGTCCGAGTTTGGTACGCGGACTTCTTCGGCTGGACCTGGGGGTGATGTTTCGGGACCTATGCTTTCGGTTCCGAGCCTCCCCCTCGGTGCTTCAGCTGCGGGACTTCCGTCGGCTATCATGGCTCCGGGGACCGGACACTCCCAGGATTCTGGGGGTCCGGCTTTCAGAGCCTTGAGGAGTGCCTTGGCCAAGTCTTCTTCGGCCATCTCTCCGGCTTTACCGGCACCTTCCCTGGGCGTGGAGACTGGGTCTTTGGCAGTTCCCCTGTCCGTAGTCAGCGGAGCCCCTGGGCCTGAGGTTACCCCCATTGGGGTTCCCTCCTCCTGAGGGTTCTTCGAGTTGTCTTCGGGGGAACCCCCTAGGATGAGATCGTGCAAGAGGAAGCACGAGGTCTCCCCCGTGTCTATTACATCGGACACTGATCTTGATGATGCAGAGGGGTCCCCGAAGTCGTCCTCGGATGATGTCTCATTTGCAGACATCTTAGAGATCCTCAAACAACGAGGCGGCTGGATATCCAAACCCCCCTCTGCTGATGAGTCAGTGCTCCTCAAGGCCTTTGGGGCTCAGCCCTCCGCCTCCTGGGTGTCTCCGCCCTTTGACGAGCTTCTGGATTTAGTTTGTCGAAGGGCGTGGGAACATCCAGATACCGTGGAACCAGTCCCTTCTCGTCCAAATAAATTTTTGTCTGCCCCACCAGAGAAGGAGTTCCTCACTAAAGGCGTGGCGGTAGATGCCATGGTGGTGGCATCTGCTACACAACAGGACGTGGCAGATGCTTCAACGTCCGTCCATCCTCCTAATAAGGAGTCTAGGAGCATGGACAGGTACGGGAAGCGCACCCTGACTTCAGCGGCCTTTACTTTAAGGTCTCTGAATTATTTGGCACATTTTACCAGGCTTCAGAGGGATCTGGTCAAGGAGTTGTCAGATTCCTCTCGGTAACCTACCTGAGCAGCTAGCCCAGTCGGTTAGCTCTCAGTTGGCTATCCTAACGTCAATTTCTAACTCGTCCATGAGGCTCATTTCCTATGCGGCCGAAGGCGGTAGAGCGGCAGGCACAGGCGTGGCTCACGGAGACAAGCCTGGCTCCGCTTGTGTCAGTTCGGAGGCCTTCAAGTCTTCCTTCACGACGCTCCCTTTGTTGGGCCGTCTTTGTTTGGACCGAAGGTTAAAGACACCCTTACCCGCTGTGAGCAAGAGGGAAAAACTCTATCTGCCGTAGGTGCCCGTTATTCCACTCCCTTTCGGCCTTACCCCAAGGCTAAAGGAGGGGGGAAGATGTGGTTCCGCAAATCTCGTAAGTTTTTCCCCCAACAGCAGGAAGATTCCCCTTCCAGAGGCAGAGGACGGGGAAATTTTTCTGGGAGATGCCGTCCCAGAGGCGGCAGAGGGCCCCGCAATTCTGGAGACCGCGAGTCCTTTCGTGGCTCTTCAGCCTCCCACACATCATGAGGGATTGCCCAGCTGTGCTGCTCCGGAGCCAGTCGGGTGTCGTTTTGCCAAGCACCTAAAAGCCTGGGAGTCAATCACTCAGGACAGATGGGTGCTTCGGATCATTGCCGGAGGTTACACCATCCCATTCACATACTCACCCCCACCGTCCAAAAAAATCCCGGACCCACCACCCAGTCAAAGGGAAATGGCAGCCGCAGAAGCTTTAAAGCTGCTAGAAAGGAGTCATCCAACCGGTCCCCACAGACCAGATCGGATCAGGAAATTACTCCAGGTTCTTTTTAGTGCCAAAAAAGACAGGGGACCTGAGACCAATATTGGATCTCAGCAGACTGAACCAATCCGTCACGAAATCCAAATTCCGAATGGTCACGTTACAATCCATTCTCCCATTGTTGGAGAAGGATGTTTGGATGTGCTCCATAGACCTCAAGGACGCCTATTATCACATACCGATACATCAGGCATCCAGGAGGTATCTGCGCTTCAGCCTGGGAGTCAATCATTACCAATTTTGTGCTCTGCCCTTTGGTCTCACCACAGCCCCCAGGGTGTTCACCAAGTGTTTGGCAGTAGTGACGGCTCACCTGAGAAGTCTTGGATTCCAAGTGTTTCCCTATCTGGACGACTGGCTCCTGACTGCCACCACCAGGCATCTATTAATGGACAACCTCAAAGCCACCATCTCCCTGGGTGCTACCCTGGGGATTACATTCAACTGGTCAAAGTCTGTCTTGCTGCCCTCTCAGCGCATAAGGTTCATAGGAGCAGAGATAGACTCAAAATTGATGCGCGTCTTTCTTCCTGCCGAAAGGATCCAAACTTTACAGGGCCAAGTTCAAGCTCTGATCTCGAGATCCAAAGCCCCAGCCAGGATGGTTCTACAAGTTTTAGGTTCAATGTCTGCCACGGTTCTTTAGTTCCTCTGGCAAGATTGCACATGAGGATTCTTCAGTGGCTATTGTCAACTCAATGGTCCTTTCAGGATCTTCCCTCAATCATCACATCATGATTACGGAAACATGCAAACGGGACCTTCGCTGGTGGCTTCAGACATCCAATCTAAATCAAGGAAGCCCCTTTGTTATTCCCTCTCCAGTGGTTACCCTGACGACAGATGCCTCCCAGATAGGGTGGGGGGGGCATTGTCTGGGCAGGTTAGTTCAGGGCTCCTGGCTTCCAGACGAAGCTCTTCTCCAC
Source organism: Protopterus annectens (assembly GCF_019279795.1). Taxonomy (NCBI): domain Eukaryota; kingdom Metazoa; phylum Chordata; order Ceratodontiformes; family Protopteridae; genus Protopterus; species Protopterus annectens. Next base: position 620,628,829 of record NC_056741.1, on the reverse strand, counting down.
ATCAATGTGTTGGAGATGAGGGCTGTACTTCTATCCCTACAGGCCTTACACAAGTTTCTTCCTCAGGGCATCATCGCCATCCACACAGACAACATGTCGGTGGTCTGGTATCTGAACAAACAAGGAGGGACCAGATCTTACCCCCTTTGCAGAGAGGCCATGAGGGTGTGGGAATGGGCTGTAGCTACCAACCGCTTCTTGGTAGCGACCCACATTCCAGGGAAATCAAATATATTGGCAGACAAATTGAGCAGGACAATTCTCTCTCCTCACGAGTGGTCCCTAAACCAAACAGTAGCAGCTCAGGTTTTCAGGAGATGTGGGACGCCGTGCTGCGACCTATTTGCAACTCCACTAAACACCAAGTGCAAAAGGTTCTTCTCCTTGATTCCACATCAGGGAGTACCAGCTATGGATGCTCTAGCACAACCTTGGCCAACAGGGCTACTTTATGCCTTTCCTCCGATTCCACTTCTCTCCAAAGTCATTCAAAAAGCTTCTCAATTGGGGTCCGCAATGATACTGATTGCCCCATACTGGCCTCGTCAGGTATGGTTTCCTTACCTGAAGAAACATGCGGTGGACGATCCGTGGACTTTAGACCTAATTCCGGACCTGCTAATTCATCAGTCGGGACATCAGCATCAGTCCCTTCAATCTTTGAAGTTGACAGCTTGGCTCCTCCACTTCCGACTTTAGTCAGAAGTCACACATTAGACCCGGAAGTTGTTCACATTTTATCTTCGGCCCACAAACCCACCACTAACAGATTGTACCTCAGTAAGTGGAAGAGGTTTGCTATCTGGGCTCAACTCAAGGGCTTAGACCCTATCACTGCTCCTATCCCAGAGGTTTTGAAATTCTTAACATCCCTGTTTAATCAAGGATCTTCTGTCTCTACTATTAAAGTCCAACTAGCGGCTATCTCTAAATTCCACGAATCCATGGATCCTCCATTGATGAGCAGCAGACTATGCAAAACTTTCATTAAAGGTGCGGGCCTGTTAAGACCCCCAATTTTTCATCCTGCCTCCGTGGGATCTTGATTTGGTGCTTCGTGCATTAACATCTTCCCCTTCGAACCGGCTGCTACATGTGAGTTAAAATATCTGTCTTGGAAAACTGCCTTCTTAGTTGCAATTACTTCTGCAAGAAGAGTTTCAGAGCTTCAAGCCCTGTCTATTAAACCACCGTACTTGATTTTCCACAAGGATAGAGTATCACTTAGGCCTAATCCATCCTTTGTCCCAAAGGTCTGTTCTAATCTCTGTCTCCAACAATCTCTAGAGCTACCAGTTTTCTTCCCAAAATTCTCCAATGAAGCAGAATACACTCTCCATAAATTGGATGTTCACAGGCAATTGCGCTTCTATTTAGACAGGACTCAGCAATTTCGTAAGTCAGACCAGTTGTTTGTGTCCTTCTCAGACAATAAATTGGGTAAAACCATCACAAAAGCTACTATCTCCAAATGGATTAGAGATTGTATAACTCAGGCTTATTCTTCTTCGAATAAGCAACTTACATCATCTATCAAAGCTCACTCTACCAGAGCTATGGCGACTTCTATAGCTTTTCATTCCAAGCTCGCTATATCGGAGATTTGTGCTGCGGCTACTTGGTCCAATCCGCACACTTTCATTTCCCACTATAAATTGGATGTGGCATCTAAAGGGCGAGCATCATTTGGTTCCACGGTACTCAGGAGTGTTTTCCAGTGAGCCACCCAGGATTCAGGTGCTAGGGACGCTGTCCCATCAGTCAGAATGTAGGCGAGATAGGATCACATAACATCTTTTAGTTATGTACTCACCATAACTTCAGATGTTTGGGATCCATCTCGCACATTCCTAATACCCACCCTCCTTCCCCTGCCTTGGAGATCAGAAGAGATTGAACGGTTTTGAGTTCTACTGTTTTATCTTGTTTCATCTGACGATGTTATATAAGCAGGGCGTGCATGTGTGCATGTATGCGGACAAACTAGATCTGGGGGACTGGTAGTGGTGCATCCTGGGATATAGTAAGCTCAGCCAATAAGAGACTTCGCTCTTTGGCATAAGCGTGCAGTCGGAGCCGAGGATCGGCTCCGAACCCATCAGTCAGAATGTAGGCGAGATGGATCCCAAACATCTGAAGTTATGGTGAGTACATAACTAAAAGTTTATTCTGTTAGCACATTTTGTTTCCTATCAGTATTCTTGAATGAAGATTATTCATTTGTACTGCAACATTTATTTCCATTGAAACCGTATGTAAAAAAAAAAAAATATATATATATATATCTACTGTAAAATCACTGCATTTTTAGGTCTGTGCAAAGATAATGTATTTATGTCTAACAAACTAAGTTTAAGTGAGGCAGACATCACCCTAAAATATACACAAGTCATCCGATACTGCATTGTAAGACATACAGATGTACCTTTACCCAAATGAGCAAATAAAGAGTGATGGTTAGTTGATTGTCTGGAGCCAGGATTCATCAGATAACACATGCAGTAAAGTCCTTGAAGGGTAAGTACCAATATATGTGGGTCTTAACAACTGAAGATGACCCTCCATGGACTATATGAACAGAGATATTACATAGCTGTTTGACTATATGTCCCAGGCAGGTATGAGCCTAGCACTGAACAGCATTCTACTTGGCTGAATGATAATGTTGCCATCCCAAGGCAGGTATGAGCCCAGCACTGAACAGCGTTCTACCTGGCTAAATGATAATGTCGCCATATGAGCAAAACAATAATCTACTTCAATAATTGGCTTGGCTTATGGAGTCATCACCAGAGTATAGATTATTTGGTTGGCCAAAATGAAATTCTACACCCTCATGTCTTTTTTGGCTATGCCAACCAAATATACCTACCATCATATTTGGGCAGGCATAGAGTAATATGCTTGCCCAACTAAACACGCATTCACTACAAACCCTCCTCACCTTGAAGGATGTCATACCTTTCACACACTTACTGCAAAAAATATGTGCAAAGACAAATAATGAGTGGGCAAGGGTCCTTCAGAATATGCATGATTAAAACAAAAGATTATAAGACTAATATTTAAAATGTGTCTATTTTGGGGCCTTTGTCCACCTTTACTATTGGCTCTGCCCAGATTCCTTGTTCTAAGAGGTTGAGAGGTATGCTAGAGAGGCAGTGGATAGTTGCCAATTAGAATGCTGCAATAAATGCACCTGACGTAAAGGCACTTTTGACTGTCTAGAAATATGCATGTCAAGTGCCAAATTCACTCAACATCTACAAAATGTTAAAAAAAAAACACCCTGACATGTAAGGATGCAATTCTAACCCCTGTGCTTCCAGTGCAGCATACTTATTAATTTTACCCCTGAACTTTGACCAGTTACAAGCATGCTAGAGTTTCTATGCAATGTTTGAACTGAAAAAAAATTGCTCTGTGATATGCTTCTTCCATTAGCAATATATCAACTTCTCACTAAGCAATCAATGCTTTCAATGCACTCAGCCCAAATTCTCCTTTGCAGCCATAATAAAACAAAGTATGAGAGTGACTAAAACAAATTATACCAGTCTTTGAAACACTATGTTTTTGTTAGACTTGGAAAATATGTTTTAAAAACTTCTCACAGTACAGTATAATGTTGAAATATGAATGCCAAAGGCATAAATTCATTCCATCTAAGTTCCATTGCAACACACAGCTGAATTTGATCCAACAGCATTAGCCATTTCAAAACATGCTTTTGTACAGACATAAAATTGAAATAGGAGAAATGAAATATAACATGTATAGCTGACTTGACACCTCAGTAAAAAAGCAAAAGGCTGTTACTGTAGGCAAACTATTGTGTAGAAGTAGATCATAACCCGCCCCAACACACACAAAAATGATATTTTTTGCAAATGAGAGTTCTACACATATGATGGTTCTTTAAACTTCATGGTGTTCCAGTAAAGTACTTCCACCTTGCAAATTAGCAAGGCGGATGTTAGTCACTCAGTAAGGCAACACTGTCCTACTTATGTAAAGAAAACACGTGGAGTGTGTTATTCTATTACAAGTGGAGACAGAGCTTCTTTAACTTGTAGATGCATTTCATTAATAAAGTTGAATTTTGTTACACTAGGTAAACGAACAAGCTTATTCTTGGCCTTCATCCCTCCCATATATTTGCAGTTTAGACTTTACACACATTGCACTTGTTTGCACATGTTGCATTTCTTTTATAAGAGCAGTAATTAAAATCTGTTCCTATTTTTGAGCCTTTGTTCCCTCTTTATTTTAGCGTATATCCAGATTTCTTCAGCTGAAAGGTCCAAAGGTATGCAAACCTCTTTACTGTTGCTCTCACACTCTCTCACACACACCCCTCTGTTTCAGAACGTGTATGCTAACACAAATCCTAATAATCAAGAAAAATACGTTCCCATTTTGAGCCTTTGCCCCCCCATTTATTTATCTTGAGCTAAGAGTCAGCAGAGCATACCTTTCAACTGGTCAGATTTTTGCAGGATGTCCAGATTTTTGGCTCGTACATTTAGTCCCATACTCATAAAATGTGTAGGTATCTGGTAAGTGACAGGAGATTGAAATCATTGAATAATGACAGGCATTTGAGTTTGACTTCATATCATTCAGATAATACATGCTAATGCAAACCCTGTTGTTTTAGTCATACCTCTCAACATTCCAGATTTCCTCAGAAGGTCCAGATTTTTGCCCTGTTCCATTTTTTCTTGAAACTACAGAGGATTGAATTCACTAAATAATGACATTTGAGTTTCAGACTTTATCCTTGAGAAAAATGCAAGCTACTAGAAAACCTGTTATTCTAGCAACATTCTGTGTTTATAAGAGCAATATTTAAAACCTGTCCCTATTTTTGAGTCTTTGTCCCCCCATTATTTAATGCTTTGTCCAGATTTCTTGGGTTATGAAGTTGAGAGGTATGGTTCTAGGAACTAAGTTTATAACAACAATATTTAAAAGCTGTCCTTATTTTTGGTTGTTTGTCCCCTGTTATTTGTGGCTCTGTCCATATTTCTTGTCCAGAGACAGTGGCGGATTTAGGCTTTGGCGCAGGGGCGCGCGCCTCCACCTTTTTAAACTCATTGTATAGCTTGGCTAGGACATCGGAAAGCATACATAAAGTAGCTTTTTAAAAAAAAAAAAAAAAAGTACGTACATATTTGGTGTTGGCTCCTTTAAGGAGGATAACAGCCACGGGGAAGTGAGCTCATGGTATGTCTGGCTGCGAGCGGGAAATGTGCAGTAATGAGCAAGCGAGTGGAAGAAAACGACAGTCGCAAATCATTAATGGATTATCGCTGCGAGCGGGAAATGTAGTTGGACTTGATCAGGTAAGAGTGTGTGTGTTTGTGTGTGTGTGTGTGAAATGTAGTTGTTAGTTGGACTTGATCAGGTAAGAGAGTGTGTGGATTATCGCTGCGAGTATTACACTTTGTGTGTTTGTGTGTGTGTTGCTAGGCACAGGTGTTCACTGAACTGTTAACTTCCTACTTATTAATAACAGAACTCAGTAACTCACAGAGGGACACTTTTAAGTACTAACAGAAAAAAAGTAGAGAAAAAAGGTGTGGAGAAGGCATATAGTCCAGGCATGATGTCAATAAGCCATGCCATCTTACCATTGTTGTCCCCATTACAGTGGCATCAGGATGAATCCTGTCTTGGCAAAACAAGTGTGACATATTTTATTTATTTATTTTATTTACATTTGATAACCAGGAAAGTCCGTCTGGACTGGCAGTCCTTTTTCAGCGGAGGCCCGGGGAGAAAAGCCTGTATTACTCAGCCAGTAGGAGGAAGTAAATCTGTTGTATAATTCATACTAAAGTATCAATAAATGTTAAACCTCTGAGGTTACAATGATCATGCCTGCTGAAATATTTAGTCCAACAACACCAGTCTACTTTTTCAGTATATTTTTCATGACCAATATAAGGGTAGGTTGTCTTTTTCTTTTTTTTATATTCCAACTAGCTACTTCACCTGAAATACTATGCATTTTTGTGTCATTTACAGCAAAGTTAAGTTGTCAGTAGCTAGCCAGTTCAGTGGTGCAGAGGGATAAAGCTTTGACTGTGAATCAGATGTCCTGAGATCAGTCACCTGGGTGCTGAGGAAATCAGCTGGTGTGGGATTCATTAGCAAATGCCATCCCATCCATGCATGGCTAACACCCATTAGAAGTAAGTACTGCATCATGAAATAAACAAGGGCCAGGGCATACTCACCCACCAAGGTATGCTATTTTGGAAAGCAGTCATCATTTAGCTCATGTGCAGAAACAAGACTGAATCGTTGGAATGAAGCTGTAGGATACTACACGTCAAGCTGCTAATCATGTCAACAGGGACAGGTAAAACCTTGGAAGATTGTTTGACTTTGCCATGGGGAAACAGTGAGTCAGCTGGGTAATGGGGGAGGGGGTGAATAATCAAGTAGTGGGAAGGCAACACAACAGGAAAAAGTTATCCATTCAAAAGTAACTTCTGAATTTGTGTGAACATGAGGATATTCACATAAATGGCAGACTGAGCAGCTTTTGGCAACTTGTTCTGATACACACACACACATTCTATAGTTTCTCAAAAAAAGATACAGAAAAGACTACTTGACTATCCTAAACAATTATATTTAGCTTTACTTTATTCAAGGTTATCAAGAAATGCAGTTAGAAAAGTTTTTCTGGAGAAATTTTGGACTTCCACTCAGTGGATAATCAGTTGCTCCCCATGTGTCTTCTTGATAGCTGGGTCTAATAATGCCCACTTTCCTACAATTAGAAGATAAAGGTATTTGAGGCTGGTATCATACTGCTGCAGAGTGATTCATTTCACCTACTGTATTTTTCTTCCTGATCCTGGAAACAACACAGGACATGCAGTGGGCTTCAATTCTGTACTCACTCTCACTTCTGAAAGTGGCTGACATAAGCAGGATTCACCACCCACCCTCAGGCAATATTGTATGTGTTTCTCTGGTCTTCACTGGGGAAATCAAGCCACATGAATGTACCCTGAGTATTTGCTTCCCTCTTACCCACAAGAATGGGTATGACCATTCTTCTTACTTGCATCATCAAGTTTTTGAGCCAAACTCGGGTCACCTGGGCCATAGTCAGGATTCTATCCTTCTATACCTCCAGTGCAGGGTCAGTTAAAAAAGTTTTAAAAATAAAACTTATCTTATGAATACATATCTATCTATATATCTATATATAGACACACACAGGAAGACCATAAGATTAGTTGTGAATGCAGATATTTATATAATAAGGGAGCCTGGCCTATCTACAAAGCACTATTGGTTGACATCCCATTTGTGTCATCACTAGTATGTGACCAAACAGCCTTTCAATGTAAAGATAAATTAATGGTGTAACAGGGATTTCCCCTTTCCCCATGTAGGCACAACTTCAGGGTTGGTACATGTAAGTGCAAAGGAAATCTGCGGCACACTCACCTGCACTAAAATGCTGAAGACCACACTGCCAAACTTCTGAATTTGCCTCCCCTGCAGGACCCATATTAGCACTTGTTCCTGGGCTTAAACTGGTAGGGATATTCAGTATTCAAGACTTTTGGACAATGTGCTCATTAGCATTTTGGTCTTCTATATTATGTTACTGGGATTATGAATTTTAGGACTGTGGACTTCAACCTTCTGATAGTAAACCATATGTATTTATGGTTACCTGGCAAGCCCGCAAATCATGTATCATTTCTGATCATCTCATAAAGATGTGATAACAAATGTCTGAAGCTTCCCAAATGAAAATGGCATTTTGGACACAAACATCCTCATAGAGTGTTTTGCAGGATGGCTGCACCCCACATTCCCTTGCCACTTATATATACCAACATGAGGAAAGGGGACATGCATGTTGCACCATTAATTCATATCACGATTGGAGACTTCAGTCTTCTGATAGTAAACCTGTGTGTGTGTGTAAATTTATACATATGACACTCACAAATATATTCAGGTGTCATTTTTGAAGTAAAAAATCAGCTGATTAAACATTACCATCTTTTTTTTTCAATGCAGGATGATGAATAGTGGGGTTCAGGGATTTCTTTTTTTTTTTTTTTTTTTTTACATGTTTTTGTCGATAACTTACATGTCAGTTAAATGTCATGTATGTGTGTGTGTGTGTATATATATATATATATATATATATATATATATATATATATATAAATCTCCTGTGTAACCTAAAGCCATACAGTTTCTTATTGTTTGAAAGATGGTGATGCAGTTCTTAAGATTTCTGTATTTTTTTAACAATGGAAGTGGCTAGATGTTTGCAGTTTGCTTTGTTAATGCTGCCTGGATTGCGTGCATTATGTGTAAATGTGTATCACTCCTGAGTGATGCAACAATAATTAACTCAGCAGAGCACAGATTTTGGAAACGTTGCCTAGTTTTTTAATGGGATTGGAAAATGTATGTACCATTCTTTACAAATGTTCCAGAACTTGTCTGCTGTTTTAAGTGTAGTGGGTAATGTAGACCGAGTTTGCACTGTTCAGTTTTTAAACCTTGAATGGTACATTGGAATCAAAAGTAGTTTCCCTTCTGTGGCAGTGTACAAAGTTTCCTGTCTAGTAGAACTCTCTAGTATTATAGCCTTAGAAAAGCAAAGTGCAAGGTGTGAATACAGACAGCTATCCTGGAAAACTGGAAGCATTTTGTCTTGTTCATTATTTGGAACTGGTCATTTTCAGATATTTATACTGATTGGTAATGTGTTCAAATCATGGTGCTTGGGACACTTTTATAGATTAATTCTGGTACATCTGGCATTGCTGTGTCCAGTTTTGCTTTGAACCCACCAGTGCATATTTAGGTAAGCAGACTGTCAGTAATAGGACTTTACCAAATGATGCAGCACCTTTTAAAAGTTCCATTGGTACAGACTTTGTGATTTGACTTCATACCTGTGAACAGAGTTTAGTAGCAGCACTAGCTGGAAGGGGTACAATTGAATGCTTCATAACCAGCTGGTTTGCCTTGTTTTTTGGGAGTTGGGTAGGTGGTGAGTTATCTTCTGCAGTCTGCCCTGTACTGGAGACTTGAATAGCCTGGAGAGAGCATGGTAAGTTGTTTTTTTGGCAGAACCTAGGACTAGGGTATATATGGTATGGTAAATGGATTCCAGGTTTGTTTTTCTAATCATATCAACCAGCTGGTTAGTGATGGCTATAGAACAATAGTATAAAAATGCTTACAAAGTCTAGGAAATTGGAAATGAAGTAATTGTTGTTTAGTTACATTAGACCCAAACTTGAGTATGGAATAACTATATGGAAACCATATAAGAAAATCATGAGTGAACTGTAAAGACCCCAGTGGAAATATACCACGAGCATCAATGGAAGTGAAAATTTAAGTTACTGTGAAAGACTAAAATATCTTAACATGGTCTCAGATATTTAAGAGCTGATCATATTCAGGTATATAGGGCATTTAGAGACTACCTCTGGGAATATTTAGGGTTATCAAAAAGTAGTAGCGAAACATCAGATAACCTATTTAGAAGATTCTATAGGAATGAAAAATGTACTAATTGCTTCTCTAAGAGAGGAACTGATGCATGGAAGAGATAACCATATTACATTAAAGCAAGTACTAGTTTAGATATTTTTAAGAACAGTCTGGAACTTATTATGAGAACTGTTCTGGTATATTGGCAGGCTAGAAGGGCGTTATTGTCCACACTTGAAATATTTCTGTGTATGCAAAATCTAAAATGGGAGAACAAAGGCCCAGAAATCGGGGAAATATTTAAATATTACTTTTTTAAACTTAGAAAGATGTTGGGATAAGTGGATATGTGTTAGCATGCATTTTCACTGTTTAAGCGAAGCATTTTTCCATGTTTAGGATTCTAAAGGCTGTGTTAGTGTACATATGGTCAGTCTGATGCCAACTCAAACTGTAGAGAGGGGGTTTATTTACATTTGACAACACATTAAAATCAATGGCTTTCCAAGGAGTATTTGAATGTTGCAGCTGTTCAAACCAACAATTTTATATATGTGTGTAGAAACAGTCTGTTTGGTTATCACAGAAGTGGCGGTCTGTCTGGGGATGGAAAGGCAGCATAGCTCTCGACGGTATCTCATTATGAGGAATGTTCTTCAGTTTGTGAGTGTTAGCTGTTGCCATGGTATACAATACTGAATCATGTTAAAACAGGAAAACTGTTAAATAAAATAACTGTTTTCTCATACTTATGCTATGAGCATCCTAGATGAAGCTGTTAGTAAATGTTCGCCTCTTGCTCCATATTGTCACATTATGTTCTATATTTTGGAGATGAGGGGTTGAGAGCTATGGGAGGCAGTCAGTGGAAGAAAGCAAATGGCAGACTTTAGTCTGTGTAGGACATATTGTTTAGCCCTAGTATCCTTTTAGTAAGTCTTCTTTGTGGGCATTCCAGTTGCATGTGTCTGGACAGATACAGGCCAAAGGGGGCATTATGCTCAATGACTGGCCTAAGGAGGGCAGTGACATCCTAGATCTAGACATAACCCATTTCTTTAAGCTGTTTAATATAGAAGCACTTAGTAGACATACTGGTCAAAATTTAGCTCACTGTCCAGATAAGTTCCGAAAACCCAAACAAGTCTATTCTTAAGGTCTTATTGTCATCATAGTTGTTCTCCTGAGGTAGATGACTTCCAAAGGATACAATAATGCATTTACTGGCATTTCATTTTGGTCCATGATTGTGGCACCAGTTGTTTGGGACAAACCGTCCAGTAGGATGGCTGTGTAATTTGGGGTTCAGTGACTGCTCCTAACTTGTAGTCATGTGCAAACTTAGTCATTCAGAGCCCTTTGGTATTGGCTTTTACTTCAGAAAAGTGGATGGTAAACAGGAGAGGCCCCAGCACAGAACCCTGGGGACTCCACCAGTAGCTCATCTCTTTCTGGAGGTAACTTTGTCAATTTTGCTTTCTTGCATCTCATCTGTGAGCCATGTGACAATCCAGTGGGCGACCATAGTTTATTTCTAGTTTATTTAGCTGTTCTACAATGCCTGGGTGGGGGATTGTGTCAAAAGCTTTAGCTAGGTCAAGGTATGCAATGTGTACCATTTTGCTTTCCTATATTGCATTGGTGACCTTTGCAAAAAAGTACATTAGATTTGGTAAGCATGACCTGCCCTTGACAAATCCAAACTAAAATGGAAACAGTATTCGGAGGGTTGCTGTTTCATAATAAGGCTTTCCATGGCTTTGCATATTAGGCTGGCCAGACAAAGTAGATTTTGTGTTACTGTCCTTTGGGAAATGCTACCGTACTTAAATTTGGTTTTATACATTGCATATAATTTAACTGACTGTTTTCAGGATTTTTTTTCATAAAATGTGTATTTCCTTAACTTGCAATGTTCTTTAACTAACTGAACTTCACTTGCACACACAAAATTAGTTACATAAATTAACTTTGCTGGTTTCACATAAATCATTATTTATTTAAATTACTTACATTTGCTATGGATCTTGGGGTGATATCACCTTCACTGGGATTCTTTGCTATGTTATCATAATGCTTATGTCAGGTATGCCTTATAAAAGAACTATGACTTCATATGGGCAACCAAACATATCCTCTAGGTATGTCTTGAAACAACTGGTAATGTCTGCTAATATGCTGTGTGCTGGATAGGAGTTATGTCCTCCACTAACACAACCACACCAGGTTCACTGGATCATACGAGAATATTAGGCTAACTGTCATGAATGGTAATTATAAGGCTAGATAATAAGCTGAGATCAGAATCAATCCCAATACTTTGTGTCTGAGGTGAAAACCTTAACCATTGTGCTCAATCAACCCGCCACCCCCAATGTTTTGCAAATGACTGTATGTTGCTGTGTTTTCACACATGCTGATACAATATCTTAAGGTGATCCTTCCACATCCCCCTTCCCCAGTGTTTTGCTTTCCTGCCTCCCCACCTCACTTGTCGACTTTCCAGACTGCGCCCCACCCCCTTCGTAAAATCCTGGATCCGCCACTGAGAGAGGTTGAGAGGTATAGTGGAGAGGTACGAAAACCTCTTAACTGCTGTCGCCGCTGCTAGGGATCACATCACTGTCACTTCACATTCTGTCTCTCTCTCTCTCTCTCTCTCTCACACACACACAGTCTCTTCTGCTTTCATGCACACATTCACTCTCTCTCACACACTTTTTTTTTAATTTCTTTTCATTTTACACTCGCTAAACAGCAAAAGCACTGCGTAGCGAGTGTAAAATAACGGCTCAGTCAATCTCACTGTTCACTCTGTCATACACACATGCAGTCTCTTCTGCATTCACACACACACACACACACTGCTTTCATGCATGCACTGTTCATTCTCTCATGCAGTGTTCCTGCTCTCTCATACATACATACACAGTCTCTTCTGCATTCACACATACATACATACTGCTTTCATGCACACATTCACTCTCACACATGCAGACAAATATAAACACACTCATACACATACAATCATGCACACTTTTTTCTGGAAAGTCAGGAGACTAACATGAAAAATTTTTGTATTTTTCTGTACAGCATGGTATCCAAAGGATCCATGTCCGGTACTGGTTCGCAGCCCGGTGGTTGGGGACTGATGGTTTATAGCATGCATTTCTCCATTCTTGACACTTGAAAAAGGCTGAGGATCAACAGCAGAACAAAACCTGAAAATATTTACTAATACATTTTTGGAAAAACTGAGGCGTAAATTTTTTTTCCAGTAAAAAAAAAAAATATTGCAATGAACTTAATGTCAGTTTACAAGAACTTTGACTGGAGTTTCACTGGATAAATTTGCTCCGATACTGTTTTTAATCCTGAAGGAAACACTTTTATCATAATAAGAGTGCCACAACAACTTATCCACTATTTTATAGCAGCTGTTAACCTGGCAAGCATATATAATGCCTATGTCACACTGTGGGCAGAACCTCAAAAGAGGGATCTACTGATTTGACTGTGTCAAAGGTATGTCACGATGGTGGAGACAAATTCCTCCAGAAAACATGCGATACAAAAGAATGGGGGATGGGCTTTCTTGCCCTACACTGCCAAAGCAGAGAAATGTAGAATTTAAAATTTTTTAGTGCATTCTTGTAACCACACGTGCCTGGGTTGAATTTACAGGGACAAAAGAAAACTCGAAGTTGAGTTTAAATGTGGTTGAGCTTGGAGTTTTCCTTTAAGCAAAAGTAACACACATTTATGTTACTAGTTTCTAAAAAAATAATATATTACTATTACTATTTTGAAAAAGTAACACGTTATATTACTAGTTAGTAGAAATTGTAATATATTATAGTAACGCGTTACTCCCATCACTGTACCCTAGTCATTTGTGTGCTTCTTAAACACGCAGAATTCTCAACCTGAGACCAAAAAGTAAAGAGGCAGAGTCTGCCCATTCTTTATGAGCAGATTCTCTATCATTTGACAATTTTGCAAGGCTGTTGAATAAAATCATGTAAAGCTAATCCATTAGTGCAAACTAAAAATATCTCACTAAATGCGGATGCATCACACATCCTGAATCACTAAATCAGTCATTTCTTCCTCAAACTTCTCCTTCAGAAGTCATAATGGAAAGGAACAAAATCCTTTGAGAATTCTGTTGTAAGATATTTGGCAGCTGTGATTTGCATACCCCACCTTATTACGAGCTTCCATAAGAGGCCTGGCCATCTACTATACCAGTGTTTCTTTTCTGCAGTTCAGTGTTTTCACTTCGTGATGCCAGCAGCAGTTTGATCACTGAAAATTTGTGGAGCAAGTATATGATGTTATGTGACTCTAGCATCTTGGACTAACACCTTCTTTTAAAGTAGCAACTTTTCATACAAGACCGGTATTTCTCAGTGGAATGAGTACGACTGGCTTGCATTCCTGTATGTATTCACTCATAGTTATGTTTTATTCATTGTTGTTGGGTAAATGTTTGTGAAGTCACTTCTGCAGGGTGTCTTTACTGGTGCTAACCTAATGACCCACACAAAAAATGAGAGTAATCTCAGAGAGAGTTAGTAGATGTCAATATTCTATTAGTTATGTTGCCTTCTTGACTATTTCTCAGATTTTGTTGGCAAGATTTCTTTATTGCTTCTGTTTGCCCTCACTGCCCACTGATAATCAGACCACTTTTGGCATTTCAGTCCCCCATCACCATGGGCAAGGGTTGGTAGTGGGGTCATTGGCAGAATTTTGAGATTTTTAATTTTCTCCCTATCCCCTTTTCACTCGCCAAGTGACCTATTGATGAGGTGTGAACTGGATGTCAGCACAACTCCCCCTCACTTCTGTAAGAGTGATGTTAGCAGGATTTCCCTACTCACCCACAGGAGACACCATTTGGTTGTTCACTGGTTTTTACCAGAGAAATCAACTCGTGTATGTATGCCCCTGAGCACATGCAGATCCTCCCTGCCTGCACCTTCTGGTTTCCAAGGTGGTATATGAACTTAAGTTGCCTGGGCTGTTGTCAGGACTTTCTCTCTCTCTCTCTATGCCATTGGCACCAACTAAATGTGTCAGTGGTATTACAGATGTATGCCTTTTCTTTTTTTTGCATTAGTGGAGTAACAGTGGTAGAGTTTCTGTCCACAGATGTGTGTTGAATTCGGGTGCCTTTCTGTTAGAACTGTTTTCAACCCAATAATGCAAATTGTTGTCTAGACACACAGAACTGGTAAAGCTGATTACACTACAAAAATAGAGAGAAATCCCTTGAGTAAACTACATATTTTTAAAAAATCCTTCACTAGTAAACTGCCCAGTCTCAGATGATCACAATACACCTGCATGAAACATACCTGGAAGTGTGCGTGTGTGTCTCTTTTCCTTCTTTCCTTGAGGCAAGCCCCCTTTTATCTCTCATGCAGGAAACTTCTCCTCTCCATACCCCCCTTACTTAAATGTGCTAGCTGTACTGTTAATTTACCAGAAAGAAAAGTGAAACACCTATATATCACACAGATCTTTCAATTTCATTTTATCAATAGAAAACTGTTTCTGGGAAATGTAAAAAGTAAGAAATGGGAATGGGGAGTTAGTGCCAAGAAGTGAGAAATCTGCTGTACACAAGAAAGCTGTTAAAATTTATAGGCATTTTTATTTTTCTTTGTTATTTAAGGTTCCTGTTTTACTTTGTGACTTGGAACTTTGCCAAAGGTTCTTAGAAAGATGAGGTGGTTTCACAAGTAGATTTGCAGGATGTTGCTCATTTTCAGCTTGTTGCCTTAATGCATTGTTCTGTGCTACCGCCTAATTAAGCAGTTGATCTTAAATATATTCCAGTATGGTTGGGAGGGTGGCCTAATGGTCAAGGTTACAAACACAAGGTGCAGGGTTTAAGTCTCACAAGGGATAATTGGCTAGTTAGTGCCAAGAAGTGAGAAATCTACTGTACACAAGAAAGCTGTTAAAATTTATAGGCATTTTTATTTTTCTTTGTTATTTAAGGTTCCTGTTTTACTTTGCGACTTGGAACTTTGCCAAAGGTTCTTAGAAAGATGAGGTGGTTTCACAAGTAGATTTGCAGGATGTTGCTCATTTTCAGCTTGTTGCCTTAATGCATTGTTCTGTGCTACCACCTAATTAAGCAGTTGATCTTAAATATATTCCAGTATTGTTGGGGGGCGGGGGGGTGGCCTAATGGTCAAGGTGTTTACCTTACAAACACAAGGTGCAGGGTTCAAGTCTCACAAGGGATAATTGGCTAGGCTTAAAATGGCTCATAAGGGCAGTTAGCTTAATACGAACCTATGAACCTATATGTTGTGTAAAATAACCCCATTCTTTACCCATAATGCATCCCCTTAGTTACCTCAGATCTCATTTGCCGTGCAGTGAAGAGGTTCATCAGCTATAGCACTGGGCTAAGTACATCATTTAACTGTTTTATTTAGTGGAATATTATCTTCTGTAATTCTTAAATACCTTTAAATTTAGTTCTCTATTTCATATCATTACCCAGCTCTTTTCCTTACTAGACATCCGTTTAAGTTAGGGAGCATCTAGGAACATCCGTTTTAGTTGGAGGATGTTCCTTATTTTTTATCTTTTATCATCATCTTTCCCCTTTCATAAAAAAAAAATTAGTATATTTCTATTTTTTGACCTAAGATTAAAGTTTTTAAGTTACTGTTTGTGCTTGTGTGCATAAAGTCCATTTAAGTTGGAGGACTTGCTTTTTACTTGGATTGACTGTATTCTTGTCTCTCTATCTCTCTCTCTTTTTTCCTAATGTTGTTGTGTCTGTCGGCTTTTCCCGGTTAGGGGTCACCACAGTGGAACTCCGGTCCGCTAATGATCGGCAGTAGATTTTTACTTGCCGAGATGCCAGCTCAGATGCACAACCTTCAACGAAGGTATGCCCATTCACGCATGTCTCCACACAGAAGACACTGTAGCTGAGAATCGAACAGGACAACGTCTTACTGTGAGGTGACAATGCTACCGCAGCACCACCACCGCAGTCATTCTCTCCTTTTTCCTAATCATGTCTCAAAACCAGGAAAGCAAGCCTTTGGGCTTCAAAAAGTGTGAAAAATGCAGTAAGAAGATGCACCTCAGCGATTCACACACTTTGTGTGCATTGTTTGAGGCCTCTTCTGCAGGAATCTTGTTCCATTTGCCACAGTTTCAACCAGCGGGCATTAATGGAATGTAAAAATAAACTTATTTTGAAAGGCCTTTTGAAATCACCTTTCTCTGAGTCTGTATCTCCCGAATCTTCAGAAAAACCTGCTAAAAGACTTTCATCGGAGCCGAAGCACAAGGCTCCGAAGTCGACAGATCCGACTGCTTTATCAGAGCAGACATCTCCTCCGGTTCCAAAATTCCCTCAGAGCAGGGAATTCATTGGCGCCAACTACTTCCACTGAACATAGACATAGAAGCTGAACTCCTCCTATTGATGAGATTTATTCTCGGCTCCCTTCTCCACTTCTAGCTACATCAAGGTCACCTACCCTGTCCACTAGGTCTACCAGGAGTTTATCTGATGAAGATGTGGATAGAGTCATAGAGAGACTTTTGAAGGCACCTGCTTGGGCCAAACTTCTATTGGATCTGAACCCAAAGGAATCTGGTCAAACTCAAACCCCCTCTTCTTTTACAGTTCCTCCTCTAATCCGTCCCCCTGCTTTGGAGCCAGAAGATTATGATGTCCAGGTTGTGTTGGTGTCAAGTCCAGGGCCCATACCTTCCTCAGATTTGATGTTTGCCCTTAGTGTCTCTATGCTTTCTGAGCAGGAGACGTCCAGGAGCCAACAGCTCCCTGTCGGGGCCATGGAGACTTTTTGGATCTCTTCAGATCTGACAATACCTCTGGGTGAGTTCAGCACCTACCTCTGCTTTGGAGCTGCTTTCCTCTTCTCCAGAGATTCCTTTGGCTCCGACAATGTTTGTCTGATCTTGGGAGCTCTTTGGAGCAGGGGGGACTGCCTTTAAGGAAATGACGAGGCCGTTGACTACTTCGCAGTCTAGGACACTATCTTTTTTGGTTCTTCCTCTCTCTTCAGTCTGTCTTTATCTTCTCACAGGCCCTCTTTATACGTTTGCAGAGATATTAGGCCTCAGGATGTACCTCGGGGTACTGCCCCCTCTTCCAAAACCTCTCCAGAGTATCCCACTGAAGATGTTCCTCAGAAGAGGGCATGCAAGAGGAAGCATCTTTACTCATCAGAAGAGTCTATCACATCTGACACTAACCTCGATGACGCAGAAGGGTCCCCGTGATCACCTCCTGAAGATGTCTCTTTTAACGAAAATCTAGAAATATTAAAACGAGAGAGGTGATTGGCAGTCCTCTACCCCTTTGGCTGAGGAGTCGGTCTTCCTGAAGGCCTTTGTGTCTTGCCCATCAGCTTCTTGGGGGTTACCCCTCCTTTTGACGAGCTTGTCGAATTCATCTCGCAAAAGGCTTGGGAGACCCCAGACACCATAGATCCTACTCTTAGGAGGCCAAATAAATACATCACTGCCCCAGAAGAAAAATAATTTTTGTAACAAAGGGTACAGGGGTTGATGCCATGGTCATGGTGGCAGCCACTAGGGAGGAACTCTCTGAGATGAGTTCCTCTAGCCATCCTCCTAATAAGGACTATGGATATGTATGGGAAGCATGTCTTCTCATTAGCGACCTTTGCTTTGCAGTCTCTGAATTATTTCACTCACTTCACTAGACTGCAGAGGGACCTAATTAAAGAATTATCAGACTTCCTCCAAGGGCCTGTAGCTGATGCAGCGGCAGACAGAAAATTAGTGCTCAGCTTGCTACCTTGAATTCAGTTGTTAACTCATCCATGAGACTTATTTCTTATGCAGCAGATGGAACAAATAGGGCAGCAGGCTCAGGTATCTCTCTTAGGAAGCAGGCCTGAATGTGCCTTTGTGATTTCATGGAGCCCTTCAAGTCTTCCTTCATTAACACCCCTTTTGATGGCTCCTCTCTTTTTGGGCCGAAAGTGAAGGAAATGCTCACCAGGTGTGAACAAGAGGGCAAGACCTTATCTGGCATTGGAGTGTGTTTTTCCACTCCTACTTTACCCTTTCCCTTTCCCAAGGGTCAAAAAGGTAGTGGGAAAATGTGGTTCAGAAAATGTCAGAGGTCTTACCAAGACACACAAGGTGAAAGTTCCCCCAGAGGCAGAGGAGGGAAAATTAACAGAAGATGCTGCCTTCATGGCAGAGGAGGTCTGCAAAACCAAGGCTACAGAGAATCTTTCTTTGGGTGACCTTTCCAGCACTCCTGAAGGAGTGCCTGATTGCTTGCCTCTGGAGGAAGTCTGGAGACAATTGTCCTTGCTCCAAGAAACCTGGCTAAAGATAAATGACAAATGGGTGCAGGACATAATATCCAAAGGGATACATCATTCCCTTCTCCCTTCCTATCCCCAAAAACAAAGTAGTTCCAGATGTTCTACCCAGTCAAAAGGAACAACTTTAGAAATTCGAAAGTTGCTAAGAAAAAGAGTCATCGAAGAAGTCCTCGCAGACCAGAGATGATCTGGAACCTGCTCAAGATTCTTTTTAGTTCCAGAGAGAACGGGGGACTGGAGGCCCATTTTGGATTTCAGCAGTCAAAACAAATCAATAAAAAAAGACCAAGTACCAGATGGTGACACTGCAGTCCATACTTCCATTTCTGAAAAAAGGCAATTGGACATGGTCTGTAGACCTTCAGGATGCATGCTACCATATTTAAATGGACAAGCAGTCCAGGAGGTTCTTGCGCTTTTGGTTACAAGCCAGTCACTTCCAGTTTCAAGCTCTGCCATTTGGTCTCACTATAGCCCCCAGAGTGTTCACCAAATGTATGGCAGTAGCAGTGGCTCACTTGAAACACAAAGGATTCCACATGTTTCCATACCTGGATGACTGGCTCATAACCACCCCAACCAGGCATCATTTACTCCCATCAAGGAATTATGTCCTTCAACTCTGCTCCTGTCTAGACATTACCGTTAATTACGAAATATTTGCACTAGAGCCATCACAAACTTTCCTGTTAATAGGAGCAGAGATAAATACTACCACTCAAATAAGACTTCCACAAGACAGGGTAGACAACCTTCATTTTGTAAGAATACTAATAAAGAAGTTGAATGCCACCACAAAACTAGTTCTCCAGGTCCTAGGGAAAACGGCTGTATCCATCATATTAATTCCCCTAGCTTGTCTCCACATGAGGGTTCTAGGGTTCTACAGTGGATGCTACTTGATCAGTGGTCAATCTTGGAACTTCCAGTGTCTCACATGATTATAATATCCAATGCCTACAAAAAAGATCTCCAATGGTGGATTCATTCACCTTTAGTACCTCGAGGGTGACCCTTTATTCCTATTCAGCCTCTGGGCACAGTGACCACGGATGCTTCCCAGATAAGTTGGGGGGGCATTTTCTCAGGAAGACAGTTCAAGGCATCTGGCAAAATCATGAGGCTTACTTGCATATAAAAATGGTGCTTTTAGCATTGCAAGCATTCCAGGGCTCTCTTCCTCTGGGAATGATATCAGTCCAGACGGACATGTCTGTAATGTGGTATATAAACGGGGGAACCAGATCATACCCACTTTGTCGAGAAGCTCTCAGGGTCTGGCATTGGGCGATAGCCTCCAACCGCTTTCTGATAGCAACGCACATCCCGGGGAAACCCAATGTCATTACAGACAAGTTAAGCAGAGCTTTCTATGGCCACACAAGTTGTACCTCAATTAGAAAGTTATGGAAGTGATCTTCCACAAATGGGGCCAGCCTTGCTGCAACCTTTTTGCCTCACCCATAAATGCCAGATACTTCACCCTGATACCTCCTATGGAGAAGTTACCAAGGGATGCATTTGTTCACGACTGGCCCCTGAGACATCTTTACACCCCCACCCAATTCCAGTTTCTACAGAAAGTGAGTTTGTTGGAGACCACCATTACCCTAACTGCTCCCTATTGGCCTTGTCAAATCTGGCTCTCCTTTCTACAGCCCCATCTTCAAGACAAACCCTGGATTCTGGACCCAGTTCCGGTCCTCCTGACACACCCATCAGGAATGGGTTCATCCCAGTCTAGACACCCTAAAGTTGACAGCTTGGCTGCTCCAGTTGCCCTAATTGCCAGGTTTCCATCCCTCTCCTCTCTAGTCAAGCATATTATATTATCATCTCATAAAGCATCTACTCGAAAACTTTACAAAAACAAATGGAGGAAGTTTGTTATATGGGCAAACTGTAAAAAAATAGACCCTTTTACGGCACCAGATCATTCTGTTTTACAGTTTCTGTCAGAGATCTTCAATGATGGAGCAGCGGCAGCTTCAGTTAAAGTTCAGCTAGCTGAAATTTCTAATTTTCATATAGGAGAAAATTACCATTCTGTCATGTCACACAAACTTAGCAAAGCTTTTTTTGAAGGACACTGTTTTGTTAAGACCTCCATATAAGCATCCAACACCCCCTTGGGATCTCTATTTCATTTTATGTAATATATTTTCTCCCTTTGAGCCCACAGCTACATGTGACTTGAAATATCTCTCTTGGAAAACTCTGTTCTTGGTGGCTATTACTTCAGCCAGAAGGGTATCTAAGTTGCAGGCCTTGTCCACAAAACCTCCATATCTGATTTTCCACAAAGACAGTGTCTCATTACACACTAATCCATTCTTTCTACCCAAGGTTGTGATGGAAAATACCCTTAACCAATCAACAGATGTTCCAGTTTTCTTTCTCCACTTCCAAAATAAAGGAGAGTATTCCATGCATCTCCTAGATGTTCACAGACAGTTACATTTCTGTTTACATAGAACTTCAGAATTCAGAAAATCAGATCAGCATTTTGTCTCATATTCTGAGACAAGGAATGGTCAACCAGTTTCAAAAGTCACATAGTCTAGATGGCTATTATTATGCATACCCTACATTTACAGTTCTAAAAACAGAGCCCTCCCAAATGTTGTTAAAGCTCATTCTACTAGATCTGTGGCCATGTCTACAGCTTTTCAGGCTAGACTACCACTGGATAATATCTGTGCTGCTCCTACTTGGGCAAAACCTCATACCTTTATTATTCATTACAAAGTGGATTTGGCCTCTGGGAGTAGAGCCTCCTTTGGTTCTATGGTTGTGAGGAATGTTCTCCCATGAGCCATCTGAGAGTTTAGTTGCTTGGGACGTGGTCCCACAAGTGAGAATAAAGATGAGATTGACAACATCACATAAAGAAGTTATGTTCTTAGCATAACATTACATGTGTGTTGTCCATTTCGTTCTTTAGTCTCACAACCCTTCCTTCTTTCCCCCTACCTATTCTCCTGGTAGACTGAATAGCACAAAAGGGATTCAGCAGGACCATATAGCTTCAGAGAATATACCCTTCCAGTCTGATACTAATTCATAGTAGTATGTATTGGTATTCATATACACATGTATATCAGAAAACTGCTACTATATAAGTTTTTCCATATGCTGCTGGGGGCAAACAAGATCTGAGGTAACTAAGGGGCTGCTTTATGGGTAAAGAATGAGGCCCATGAGCTTTGTTGAAGACCTCAAGCTGGAGAAATGGCCAAGATGGATCCGATGCATCGGATCTGACACATAAGTGAAAATAAAGGACGAGATGGACAACACACATGGAAGTTTGTGGTAAGAGCATAACTTCTTTTCTTTCAACCCTTCTCAGTACTGGTGTTATTTTGGGCTACGATAGCAAGACTTGACCTGTCTTGTACCTATGTTTCATGTGTAGACATTATTTGCTACATACAGGCAACGCAGAAGACTAAAGGCCCTGCCTTGAGATGAGTTGCTTCCTGTGCCAAGGGTACAGACCTTGAATCTTTCCACCTTTATTTGTTAACTGTGTGACCTTGAGCAAGTCACTTGACCCCCACCCTCCATAATTGTCTTCTGGACTACATGCCTAGTAACTAACTAGTTGTTACAGGTTTCAGAACTGAAAAATTATATTAACACAGGCATAATTGTGATCAGCTCAGGTGCTCTTTTTATTCAGCTGTTTTCATCTCTTATATTTCATATTTTCCTTAATTTTGCACACAACAGTGATTACGCTTTCTTATGTTTTAACAATTAAAATAGCTGTATATGAATTTGAAAGTAAAGTGTGCATTTTTTTAAGAGTGTAGTATTGCTTGTCCATACTATACTTCAGAACTGTAAGAAATGATGGCATCCACATCTGGGATATGGAGAGTCATGGTCATAAGGAGTTGTATGTACATGGGTGTTTTGTAGTGCTCATGATCTAATTTCAGCATGATAACCTCAGTAGCAAAGTCCAATTGTCCTTATGCATGTACTTCTCCTGAAAACACTGCACAGCTGTCATGAGATAGTGCTGAGTATAAAAATGTATTGTTCGGTAGTGAAAGTAATTTTTTTCATTCTTAAATCTATTTATACATTAAAGACTATGCTTTGGTATTCATTAGCAAGATGCATTGCAGAGCTTCATTCCGTAAAAGTAGTTACAAACATTTACATAGGTCATTGATAGTTGCCACTTAAGTTCATTTGCAAGCACATAGTGTAGAACCAGTTGTCTCCAGGTTGCATTTTATTAAGTCTTGCTTCCATTAAGTTTAGAGGTTACTGGCTGGAGGTGGCACATGTTGAAACATTTGTTTTGAAACAATCGAAAGTCAGGGTACACAATAGCAAGAACACTTTTATCACCTCAAATCAAAGACTTCTGAATGTCAGGACATTTTTTTAGAGGTAGAATGTTTTTTTAATACATTTTCTCTTAAAACTTGCATGTTTTAACACTGAGAACTCCTGCTCTGTTTTTGCCACCAGTTTTGCAGTATATTTATATCAAGCAGTAGTACTGGAAAAGGAAGAACAACAGAAACAGCATGTGAATCAGTGAGGCTCATTGTATGTTCAGGTGCAGTAGCAACCTACTGTGGAGACGGTCAGTTATTTTTAACCGGTACTTATCATTTGTAGCTGACAGTATGTGACAGACTTGAGCAACTGAGTACCTTTGTAGGGTGGGGGTTGGAAGTTTAACATGTCTGCCTGTTACTGTTTCTGCTTGAAGAGCTGAGAAGAAGTGTGGTTGGCATTCTTTCACTTTTTTGAAAGGTCACTCTTCTGATAGACATGTGCTGCCATTAATCCATCTTCAAGAGTTTTAACCATGGCACTGTACAGTGTTTGTGTGACATTTAGATATTAAATTATAAAATGAGCAAATGAAGCAAAGCATCAGATCTGAATTGAAAATGAAAACTAAATGGAATGAGTTTACAGAAATAAAACCCAAGTTGCTTTAGACACATGAAGGTTATAACATCAGTAATCTATATTGTTATCAGTGGCTGAGCAGGTAGTCCCCTTTTCTTTGGTAGTGAAAGATCAGAAGGCTGTGGGTTCTGTTCCCACCTTAGGTGGTTGGCTTCATTTCTCATTACTGATACTGCAGTGCAGCTTTAGAGGATACTGAACTCCTAAGTATGCTGCCCTTCAGATGAGACATTAAACTGAGATCCCATCTGCCAGAGATGGTGATAGCAAAAGTGGATGTAAAAGATCCCACTGCACTTATTGAAAATAGTATGGGAAGTTCTGTGGTGCCCTTTCTAAATTTCCCATACTCCGTATGAATGCCCCTTGAGGTCTCCCCGGAAAAGAGGCCGCTGAAATTATGGGACTAACCAGTCAACAAATGATAAAAATAACCTGCTGAATTTTAAAAAGAAGCTAGTTTCTAAGACATTACTATATATTTTAGAATAAAGGATGGCATAAAATAAGATATAATAGCCTAATGAACTAAACTAGGCCTTGTACATAGAGTGTTGTGTATATAGTGAACAAAATGGAACAATGTGATGTTGTCCTGTCTCGCCTTCATTCTTACTAGGTTGGGTTTGGATCCAATCCTCGGATCCATCTCTGCCTTTATTTTCAAGCTTGAGGTCCTCTGCCAGCTCGTGGTTAAATCCCTATCTCATGGATTAGAACCATCCCCAGATCTTGTTTGCTGCTAAACAAGATCAAGACATTCATCTGCTAGCTTTGACTAAGTATATCTTTTATTGATTTTTTTTATTTGTCAATTACTCATACATAACTTTAAATTTATAGCTTAGTGTGGCTATTTCTGATTAATTTTTCGTATTTAGGCTGCTTTGTTTTTTTTGCCCATCGTTTTCCTTCTGCTAGACTTTGTGTTCCCTTCCTGGTTATTTATTTCTATTTCTGATACAGTTCATTTTAAATTAGAGAATTGTTACAACCTGTTTAAGTTAGAGGTCTGTAAGTTTGTGTTTCTCTTTTCCCTTTCCCAGTTTCTTGTTGGGTGTAATTGGTGTATTTACTGTACAGTTGGTTTGAGTTAGAGAACTGTAATAGAGCCCGTTTAAGTTAGAGGGCTGTCTTCGTGTTTCTTCTCTGTGTCTTTTGTGCAGTTATTAGTTCGACCTCTTTTAGTTAGAGGGTTGAGCCAAAAAAAAAATTTTTGTCAAGTTGTTGTTTCTTGGAGTTAATGTTCGCTTTTGTGTTTTTCCCTTCTGTTTTCTCATGTAAAAATGTCTGGTAAAGAGTCTAAGCCAATGGGCTTTAAAAAGTGTGAAAGATGCAGCAAAAAGATGACCCTCAGTGATAAACATACCCTTTGTGTATATTATCTTGGGGCTGTCCATCACCATGAGTCGTGCTCTGTCATTCCTTTAATCAGAGAGCCCTCCTGGAGAGGAAAAATAAGTTGATATTAAAAGGTCTTTTAAAATAAAGCATTCTCAGAGGCATTGGAAGAAGGACCAGGTTAATCCAGATCAGATAAGTTACCTTCTGCTAAGTCCAACAAATCAGACAGATCTACAAAATCTGTGAAAAGACATTCTTCACCTTTGGATCCAGCATACAAAATACCTTGTCTGTCCTCCTCGGATCCGAGTTCTGTCAGATCAGACAGGGCTCCATTGGCTCTGACATCTTCTTGTTCAGTGGTGTTTGAGCTTAGGAGATGCTTCCCAACTTTAGAGCCAGTCTCCCCTATTTTGAGATTGCCCAATCTACAAAAACTAAATCTCCCACTCCCTTGACCTGATCTTCTAGGAGTCTTTCAGATGATTATGTGGATCGGGTGGTGCAGAAGCTCTTACAGACACCAGTACTAGCCAAATTACTGTCGGAATCGACCCCCAGGGCTTCATATCCTACCACATCCACTTCCTCTGCTTCAAGTCCTCCTCTGATCCAACCACTTGCTTCGAAGTCAGAAAGTCCGAAGTTGGTACTAGTGGGGGAGTCAGATCTGAGACCCACCATGGGTTTCACTGATCTGACCACTGCTTGGATGTCCTCAGCTCCAGCGGAGCTGGAGGGGTCTAGGAGCTGACACTCTCTGATTGGGTCTGGGGAGGCGGGTAGGATCAGACAGCTGTCAGATCCAACTTTGCCTCTTAGGGCCTCGGCTTGGGTGAGTTCAGCTCCTACCTTGGTCTCGGGTCCGTCGGCTTCTTCAGATCCAGGGATATCCTCGGACCAGGGATGTGGGGCTTTTGAGATTGAGAAGGGTGCTGTCTCCACAGACAGGTCCGCAGTCCTCTTTGGATATTCCCCCCTCTAAAGCATTGGTGCATGATTCTTTACCTCTGCATTCACAGGGACGCAGAGACCCTAGGCCCCAAGATGCCTCACTGGGTACCCCCCACTCTTCTGAAACCTCCCCAGAATACCCTTTTGAGGAGGTCCCTCAGAACAGACCATGCAAGAGGAAGCACTTAAACTCCCCAGATGAGTCCATCACTTCTGATACAGATCTCGATGAGGCAGAAGGGTCCCCGTGGTCACCTCCTGATGATGTCTCCTTTGGAGAAATCCTTGAAATGTTAAAGCAGGGAGGTGGCTGAAAGTCCTCTAACCCTTCAGCAGAGGAGTCCATATACCTGAAGGCCTTTGGGTCTCACCCTTCCACCTCTTGGGTGACTCCTCCTTTCGATGAGCTCCTTGAGCTAGTTTCTAAAAAAGCATGGGAGACCCCAGATTCCATGGAGCCTACTTCTAGGAGGCCAAATAAATTTGTCACAGCTCCCCCTGATAAATCTTTTTTGGCAAAAGGAATCCCAGTCAATGCCCTGGTCATGGAGGTGGCCACTAAGAAGGAACTCTCAGAGACATCTTCTTCTGTCCATCCCCCGAACAAGGAGTCTAAGACCATGGACAGATATGGAAAGCACATATTTTCTTTAGCGGCTTTTTCTCTCAGATCGCTTAACTATCTCACCCATTTTATGAGACTGCAGAGGGATCTCCTGAAATAGCTGGGAGATGCTCTCCAAGGTTCAGTAGCTGAACGGGTTGCCGACAAAGTATCTTCTCATCTCGCTACCTTAAATTCGGTTAATGCCTCCATGAGACTCATTGACTATTCAGCTGATGGAGCGAGTAGAGCAGCGGGTTCTGGAATTTCCTTAAAGATGCATTTTTGGATGCGCCTTTGTGACTTTGCAGAACCCTTTAAATCTTTCTTTGTAAATGCCTCATCCTTGTTCAGGCCTAAGGTGAAAGACACACTAACCAGGTGTGAACAGGAAGGAAAGACTCTGCCTGAAGTAGGAGTCTGTTTTTCCACACCTACTATACCTTATCCCAGAGGTCAGAGAGGTGGTGGCAAGATGTGGTTCCAAAAATCAGAGATCTTTTCAGGACACACATGGTGAAAGTTCCCCCAGAGGCAGAGGGGGAAATAATAATGGAAGAAGCCGACCTCGTGGCAGAGGGAGTCTGCAAAATTGAGGTGACAGAGGATCCTTCTTTGGTAGGCCCTTTCAGCACTCCTGAAAGGAGGCCCAATTGTCCAGCTCTGGAGGCAGTCAGGGGTCGCCTATCTTTGTACCCAGAAGCCTGGCGACAACTAACAAAAGACAATTGGATACAAAGCATCATATCCAGAGGTTACATCATTCCCTTTTCCCTCTCTACTCCAAAGATGAAAAATGTTCTGGACATTCCACCTAGTCAAAAGGAACAGGCAACTCTAGAAATTCAAAAGTTGCTAGACAAAAGAGTCATCCAAGAAGTCCCTTCAGACTAATTAGGATTCAGAACTTACTCAAGATTCTTTTTAGTTCCAAAGAAAACAGGGGACTGGAGGCCCATTCTGGATCTCAGCATTCTGAACAAATGAGTAAAGAAGAGCAAGTTCTGAATGGTGATACTGCAGTTGATGCTCCCATTCCTGGGCAAAGACGATTGGATGTGCTCTATAGAGCTCCAGGATGCATGCTATCGCATAAAAATGGACAGGCAATCCACTTGCGCTTTCGGCTGGAAGCCAGTCACTATCAGTTTTGAGCTGTGTCCTTTGGCCTCACTACAGCCCTCAGAATGTTCACCAAAGGCATGGTAGTAGTAGTGGCTCACTTGAGATGTCTAGGATTCTGGGTGTTTCCATACTTAGACAGCTGGCTCTTA
Source organism: Protopterus annectens (assembly GCF_019279795.1). Classification (NCBI taxonomy): domain Eukaryota; kingdom Metazoa; phylum Chordata; order Ceratodontiformes; family Protopteridae; genus Protopterus; species Protopterus annectens. The sequence goes on along the minus strand of NC_056741.1, from coordinate 620,600,834 downwards.
ACTGCCACGACCAGGCATCTGCTAATCGAGGCCAGCAATACAACCTTGCAACTCTGCTCCCGCGTAGGGATTGCCATAAACTATGAAAAATCTCCCTTAATGCCTTCTCAGCATGTAGTATTCATAGGGGCAGAATTAGACTCAACAAATATGATGTAGAGACGTTCACTAGAAAGGGTCCAATCTCTGAGGTTCCAGGTCAGATATCTTTTGAGAAGAAACAGTCCCAGCAAGGATAGTTCTAAAAGTTCTAGAGATCATGGCAGCAGCAATAGTCCTAGTTCCCCTAGCATGTCTACACGAGGATTTTTCAGTGGTTGCTATCCACTCAGTGGTCTATGCAGGAGCTAACAATGTCTCACAAAATAATTGTAACAGAATCTTGCAGAAAGGACCTTCAATGGTGGTTACACTCCATTCAAGTGACTCTAGGTTGACCATTTGTTCAGTCCCAACCAGTGGCCACAGTGACCATGGACACCTCCCAAATGGGGGGGCATTATTTAGGAACCTGGACAGACCAAGGCACCTGGCAGAACCACAAGGCCCACTAGCACATCAATGTCCTAGAGATGAGAGCAGTGCTTTTAGCAATCCAAGCATTCGCGGACTCTCTCCCCCTAGGAACCATTGCAATCCAGATGGACAACATGTCAGTTGCATGGTATATAAACAAACAAGAAGGAACCAGATCATACCCCCTATGTCAAGAGGCCCTGAGAGTATGGCAATGAGTGACCTCCTCCCAATGCTTTCCAGTATTTTTATTTTATTTATTTATTTATTTTACATTTGTTGACCGGGCTAGTCCAACTGGATAATTTCCATTTTCAGTGGAGGCCCGGGGAGAAAAGCTCCACAATTAAAACAAGGTTAAACATTTAAGCAACAATGCATACATTTTAGTGTAGTAGAAAATACAGCGAAAAAAAAACAGGTAAAAAACAAATAGCCTAAGCTATATATTCATATTTTTTTTTTTTTTTTTTAGAACAGTACAGTAATTTAGTCATTTGAAATAGCAGGGAAAGATAGTGATTTTTATGTAGGGAGGTATGGCTGAAGAGCGAAGAAGTCATTTAGTCTGGATTGGTACAGGAGCAGAGCCAGAAGTTGTTAAGATGTAATAGAAGTTGTTTTTTGAAAAGTTGAAAGGAGTCTAGTGAGGTAATGTGTAGGGGGAGGTTATTCCATATTTTCCCTATGGAGTTTGAAAATAGACAGTTACCTGCTGAATTTGTAATTCTAGTTGTGGTGACTTGTATCTTTTGGCAGATCATAACTGTTTCAAGTTTTTGTAGGGAGTAAGGAGGTTACTGAGAGCTGGTGTTTTGTTGGTTGATAAAGAATGTTATGTGTAATTAAGAGTTGTTGATAGATAAGCTTGTTAGGTAGTTCTAACCTTTGTAATTGTTTTAAGTTATTACAATGGTGAGTTCTGTACTGGGATGCTGTGGCAAAGCGGGCTATATTATGATAGGATGTAGTTAGTTTTTCAGGTTACCTTTAGAGATTGGTGTAAATAGAGGAAGCATACAGTAGGGTGGAGATAAGATGTGATTGAGCTAAGGTGGTCCGTGCTTCTGGAGTAAGGAAGGGTTTTATTCTGTACAGTGAACCTATCTGTGTATTTACTGCTTTTATAGTGTTATTGATATGACAATCATAGTTAAGATTATTATCAATAGTAACACCAAGCAGTTTGGTAGTAGAGTCTGGGGAGATAAGAGAATTGTCAGCTGCAGTAATAGTAAAATTTAGTTGAGGAGATTTGTGGGTAGGTGAGAATAGTAATAGTTTTGTTTTCTTAGAGTTGAGAAGGAGACATCTTTTTGAGAACCATTGTTCAACGGTTGAAAAGGTAGATTGTGTGAGTGACTGGAGTTCAGATTGGGTGGGAGCTGTACAGATGATGGTAGAATCATCTGCATATTGTATGCAGGTAGTGTTATGGATAGATGATTGAAGATCATTAATAAAGATAGAGAATAAGAGTGGGCCTAATATTGATCCTTGAGGTACTCCTAAGGAGATAGGTAGTAGAGCAGATAGAGAATTTTTCCAGAGTACTGCTTGTTGTCGGTTTTCAAGGTAGGATGAGAACCACGTTAAGGAGGAAAAATCCAAGGCAAGTGAGTTTAGTATGTGTAGGAGAAGTTTATGGTTGACCATGTCGAAGGCTTTTGACAGGTCTAGGAAAAGAGAAGCAGTTAGTTTGTTATTATTACGGTTACAGTTTATTGTGTTAGTAAAGGAAAGTAGTGCAGTGGTCGTACTATGTGAGAGTCTAAATCCATGTTGAGTGTTTGCTAGTAGGTTATTTTGAAGGAGATGGTTAAGTAGTTGTTTGTGTATACATTTTTCCATGATTTTAGCTAGTGGAGATAATAGTGCTATTGGTAGTTAGAGAGGTCAGTGGATTTGCCTCCTTTATGTAAGGGTATGATGTGTGATATCTTCCAGATTGCTGGAAAATCACTTTCTTTTATGGATCTGTTTATTAGGATCGAAACAGGGTAGGCTATAGCTTTGCTGCTACCTGAAGGAATTCAGCAGGAAGCTTATCTGCTGAGGGGTAGTGGGTTTAAGTTTTTGTAAGAGATTGTATGTAGGAGGTGGGTATGGGTTGAAGTTGAAGCGAAGGAATGGCGTTGTTGGTGTTACTTAAGATCAGTTGGGAAGCATCAGGGGATAAATGGCTTGCTAGTGTTTGTATGGAAGTAGTAAAGAAGCTATTGAAGTTATTGGCTATTAAAGAGGGATTATCAGGGTCTAGATTATGTGGGTTAGGTGTTACTATTTTACCTGGGGTAAGTAGATGATTGATAGTAGACCAGAACCTTTTGGTTCTTTTTGTGGATTGCTGAAGTTCTACATAGTAGTTCTTTTTGTCTGAAATAATAGCATTTTTGGTTTTGTTTCTCAGCTCTCTAAAGGTTTGATAGTCTGTTGGGTTTCTAGAGGAGCCATTTCTTCCAAGATTTATTTTTAAGCCTGATCTTTTGTTTAGTATTAGAGGTAAGCCAGGGTGCTGTTCTGGTCTTTATTCTAATGGTACGACTTGGGGCATGGTGGTTTAGGATTGTAAGGAATGCTGAGTTGAAATATTCTATGGCTTTGTTGAGAGAGAGGTGCTTTAGAGGGTCCAATTGTATTGTGAGAGTTCTGTTTGAAATCTTTGGGGATTAAATTGTTTCTTTGAATATAGTGTTCTATGTGAGGTAGGTAAGTTTTGATGAGTTTTAGCTCTAATGACATATGTGAGGGAGTGATCGCTAAGGTCATCAGGAAGGATGCCAGTTTTGTAGCTTTGTGAGGGAGTTTGTAAGAACCCAGTCTAAGGTGGTTTCTTTTTGCTTGTTTTATTTATTCTAGTGGCACTATCAATTAGTTGTTTGAAACCAAAAAGGTTTAAATGGGAAGTAGGGTTAGCATTGTTACAAGATTTCCAGTCAATGTTAAAGTCTCCAAGAAGTAGTGTTTCTTGGGGAGGTAATTTGAGAGTTGTTCAAGAAGTTGTTCTAATGTAGGGATATTATTTCCTGGAGGCAGATAAGCACAAATGATGTTTATTGATTTAGTAGTATTAATTTGAACTCTAGAGCAGATTATTTCGACATTATTGTTTTGGGTAAGAGCAATGTCAAGAAGAGTAAGCTTCAGGTTAGATTTATATAGGATAGCTACTCCACCTCCTTTCTTGGAGGTGCGATCAAGTCTAACAATGTTATATCCAGGTGGGGTAATTTCAATATCTTTAATAGATGGTTTTAGCCAGGTTTCTGATAAGCATAGAATGTCAAAGTTGTGTACTTCTAGTAGGGCGTGTATTTGACTAACTTTATTACAGATACTGCGTATATTTAGGTGGGCCAAGGATAGTATGTTTGTAGTTATAGTTGATGGAGGAAGGAGAGCTTTTATATGGTGACTGTGTGTTTCAGTAGTTGTAGGTTGAGGGCCTGGATTGGGGTGTATGTCACCGTCCTGAAGTAGATGGAGTAGTAGACCATAGTTTTGGATATGTGTTTTAGAGATGTGTCAAATACTTTCTTTGATTTAGTTTTAGTAGTTTACAATGAAATAGTCTATGGTATTTGGGAAGTAGATATATGGTTTGTGATGAGGTAGGTAAATAGGATGAAGGTAGGTATGTTGTAGGTGTACTAGTATGTTTTGAGGGAAGTGAGAGAGAAATAGTTAAGGAGTGTTCATAGGAGGTTAAGAAGTAGGTAGTAATGAGAAGGAATAATAGTAAGAAGGTGATAGGTAGTTTAAGTTGTGAGTGGAGGATAGTTGTAGACATGATAAGATAGTTGTATGTGAAGTAGGGTTTCCTGATATGTTGCAGAGGGTGTGTGGTGGGAGTAGGGGTAGAGTGGAAGGGGCTGTAATGGTATAGGACTTTAGTGAGATAGTGGTGGGTTGGTTAAAGTGGTATGTAGGTGTGACTAAGTGAAGGAAGTTACACAATCTGTGAGACTGTGAATTGGATAGGATAGCAGTAGTAGGAGGTGTGGCTTGTAGAAATATAAATGTAGGACCCCTGGGGGTGGGTGGGATATGGGGGTAGGGTGGGGAGCGGAGCGGGGCCCACAAAGTAGACCAGAGGAGAGTGGAAAAAGTATCAGGGAAGGAAGGGGGAATCAAGGCAAGAGAAAGTATCCTCGGGGAGAGGATGAGACAGAGAGGTAAAGGAGGAAAAGGATTAGTATAAGGAGGGGAGAATAAAAGTGTAAGGCAGAAGTCAGTACTAATATCCCAAATAGGGATGAGAAAAGTATAACATCTAGTGGACAAAGTAGTAGTGCAGTAAGCAAACAAGGGAGCTACCAGGCGTGGAGCTGTACTAGAAGGGGGAGAGAGGATAGCCTATGTGGCCATCCGAGGAGACTGTGAGGGGAAATGAAGGAGTAAGGAGGGGTAGCTGCTGGCTGCTTAGCTAGTGGCAGTCTGAAAGTTTAGCAGGAACATTTAGTTAAAGCGTAATATAGCATGACTAGGTAGACATACTCTCTTTTTCTGGTGGTAGAGGGTGGTAGAAGAAGACAATGTCCTGACCGAGTCCAAGGGTATTCTGTGGGGAACACCCTAATAGTGAAATTAGAGGATACAACCCAGGCAAAGACACAGGGTCGTGGAGGGATAGCTGTTAGAGGAGGAGAGAGGACAAAAAGATAATGTTAGAGGTACAATATTAACATACAGGGTTACAATTCAGAGTCAAAATGCAATAAAAGACAGGTTATGCAACTGGTAAGCAAAGCAACGTTACACATAGTTGATATAACTCTTTAGGATGTACATATTAATGGTGAAAAGTACATTTCAAATAAATAACTGTATAGCTAATAATATATAGAGCCTAGTGTTACAGCAAATCACCACACACACCAGAGTAATGCAGTGAACGCATTCACGTTAACATAAACAATTCAATTGAAACACTTTCCAGTCTCTTTAGGAGGTGTAGATGGTGTAAATAGCAAGTCATAACACGGGCAGCTATTGCGTATACAGAAATATGATATGTGAAAGCAATAGGTGTGAGGACTAGGATAGGAGCAGTCCCAATGTAAGGCAAACCTAATAACTAAACGCATTCACTTCTAAGTTAGCAACAAAGTCAAGAGCAGTCACTTTAAAAGCTAGCCAAACTATCTAAAATTATTCACGTTTGCACAGCCCGTAAGTACTCATAGGTTGGAACAGCACAGCATACAAAACCAGCATTTGCGTGAGATGTAAAGGGTTCCTATACCAGCTTAAGCAGTATCGGTATCAGTATCAGAGGGTCCCACTTATGTAGCGCTACCTGAAAGCTAAACGCATTCGTATAGCTGAGCAAAGATCCACATGCTACAGAATCAATGCAGACAGTAGCGGAGTAGCATTACAAGAAAGACTATACAAAGCGCATTGGCGTTAATCTGTCCACCAACAATATTATTGCAATCCTACCAATTTAGTGCCACCTTAAGGCTGAGCATTCACGTGTGGATTAGTAATAGTAAACACGCTGTTCTATCAGTATCAGAGGTAGATGAGTAGTCTTATATCAGAGGCTGCATCAACGCAACTCCCACCAACCTGAACACAACAGTACTAGAGCCGTCCCATGTATTCAGTACCACCCAAGTGCTAAACACATTCGCACTTACACTAGAAAGAGTACACACACTATAGCACAAATCCAGACAGTAAAAGAGCAGTCCTACACTAGAAAAAGTACACACGCTATAGCACAAATCCAGACAGTAAAAGAGCGGTCCTTCAACTAAGGCTATACTAAACACAGTCGCGTTAACCTGAACATAAGCTGGAATAGCATATAATCATCAGTTTCACCTGACTTGGAGTGTTATAGGTAGATAGCAGGTTACTACAGCAATATGGCACAAGCTAAACACATTTAACATAAACAGCAGTTAAACACCGACTTCTAGAAATGTTACAATACAATTCCTGAAAACTGGAGTGCAATATACAGCTTAAAACTTACTTCAGAGCTGTCACACAGCCAAGCAGACTCAGCAGCAGCGATGAGGGCAGATTTAATGATGGCGCCTTTGGGACATGGGCAGTCTTTAAAACTTCCACAGGAAGTCCCTAGGGAGGAGGAGGCGGAGATAGTAGGGGGTAGGTATAGACCGGAAAAGGAGGGAGTGAAGAAACCTGGCTGAAGAAAGGATAGGATAATAAGGTTGCAGTAGGAAGATTAATAGAAGGGGGAGGGAAGATAGCAGGGAGGCAGGTATAGACCGGAAAGGAAGGGGGGTGCAGAGATCTGGCTGAAAAGGGATAGAATAGTAATAGGTTCAGTAAAGAGAACAATAGGCTAGGGAAGGAGATAAGAGGCTAAGTGGGTAGGATGTGGAACAGGAGTAATATCTAAGGGTAATAAAGCATACAGATATTGGGGCCTAGTAAATACAATAGTATGTGAAAAAGGGTAAAACAGGAGTACAGACCTGGGCTCAAAGGAGACAGGAGAAGCAAGTAGGGAGCCCAAGGAGAAAGGGTGTGAGCAAAACACAAAGTAGACCAGAGGAGAGTGGAAAAAGTATCAGGGAAGGAAGGGGGAATCAAGGCAAGAGAAAGTATGCACGGGGAGAGGATGAGACAGAGAGGTAAAGGAGGAAAAGGATTAGTATAAGGAGGGAGAATAAAAGTGTAAGGCAGAAGTCAGTACTAATATCCCAAATAGGGATGAGAAAAGTATAACATCTAGTGGACAAAGTAGTAGTGCAGTAAGCAAACAAGGGAGCTACCAGGCGTGGAGCTGTACTAGAAGGGGAGAGAGGTTAGCCTATGTGGCCATCCGAGGAGACTGTGAGGGGAAATGAAGGAGTAAGGAGGGGTAGCTGCTGGCTGCTTAGCTAGTGGCAGTCTGAAAGTTTAGCAGGAACATTTAGTTAAAGCGTAATATAGCATGACTAGGTAGACATACTCTCTTTTTCTGGTGGTAGAGGGTGGTAGAAGAAGACAATGTCCTGACCGAGTCCAAGGGTATTCTGTGGGGAACACCCTAATAGTGAAATTAGAGGGATACAACCCAGGCAAAGACACAGGGTCGTGGAGAGGATAGTCTCTTTTTTCTGGTGGTAGAGGGTGGTAGAAGAAGACAATGTCCTGACCGAGTCCAAGGGTATTCTGTGGGGAACACCCTAATAGTGAAATTAGAGGGATACAACCCAGGCAAAGACACAGGGTCGTGGAGGGGATAGTCTCTTTTTTCTGGTGGTAGAGGGTGGTAGAAGAAGACAATGTCCTGACTGAGTCCAAGGGTATTCTGTGGGGAACACCCTAATAGTGAAATTAGAGGGATACAACCCAGGCAAAGACACAGGGTCATGGAGGGGATAGTTCAGAGCTGTCGCACACAGCCAAGCAGACTCAGCAGCAGCGAGGAGGGCAGTAGCGAAGCACTTCCCGGGGAAATCCAACATAATAGCAGACAGACTCAGCAGAGCACTTCTGATGCCTCACGAGTGGTCTCTGAAACAGGAAGTAGTGGAGAGAATTTTCCGAAAATGGGGCCAGCTTTGCTGTGACCTGTTTGCAATATCCATGAATATCAAATGCAGCAGCCACTTTGCCCTCACCCCCCCCCGGGGGAGTCACCAAGTGATGCACTTGTACACAATTGGCCCCAGGCCTCCTTTACGCCTTCCCCCTTTCCACTAATTTTCAAAGGGCTTCAGAAAACCAGTTTGGGATGGGACTTGACATTCATTGCTCCATACTGGCCTTACTAAATCTGGTTCCCCTTCCTGCGGCCTCATCTTTGGGAGGAACCATGGGTTCAGGACCTGGTTCCAGACTTTCTGACTCATGCATCAGGAATACTCCACCAATCCCTTCAGACCTTCAAGCTGACAGTGTGGCTGCTCCAGTTCCAATGATAGCCAGGCTCCCAGCACTCTCTTCTCAGGTTAAACACATTCTAATTTCTTCTCATAAGTCTTCAACGAGGAAGATTTACAAAAGCAAATGGAAAAATATTCTGTTTATGGGCTGCCCATAACAATATCAATCCCTTTTCTGCTCCTATTAGTTTCATTCTAGATTTCCTAGCAAAACTTTTCAATGAAGGTGCCACTGCAGCTACTATTAGGGTTCAGCTAGCAGCTATCTCAAACTTCCATTTGGGAGACAATGGCACTAATATAATGTCTCATAAGCTATACAAGGCTTTTCTCAAAGGTACTATTTTGTTAAGACCACCTATCAGGGACCCTCCAGTACCTTGGGATCTAAATTATGTTCTATCTCATATAGTTTTTCTTCCCTTCAAACCAGCATCATCTTGCAAATTAAACTTTTTGACCTGGAAAACCATTTTCTTGGTGGCTATCATCTCAGCGAGAAGAGTGTCAGAGTTGCAAGCATTGTCCATAAAGCCCCAATACTTACTTTTTCATAGAGACAGGGTGCCTTTGTGATCAAACCCCTCTTTTCTACCAAAAGTGGTTTCAGAAACAAATTTGAACCAAAGTATTGAGTTATCAGTTCTCTTCCCAAATTATGAAAAAAAAGCAACGTACATGTTACATCAATTAGATGTATAGACAGTTAATGTTTTTACCTACATAGAATGGCAGAATTCTGAAAATCTGGTCAGCTATTTATTTCATTTTCAGATTCAGAGAGAGGATCCTCTGTATCTAATGTTAAGCTTTCTAAGTGGCTATCAGATTGTATAACTTTTGTGTGCAAGTCTCAAAATAAAGAACTGAAAAAAAAGTTAAGGCTCATTCTACAAGTTCCATTGCTACTTCGTCTGCCTTTCTGGTTAAGGTACCTACTGACAGTATTTGTGCTGCGGCAACATGGGCTAACCCCCATACCATTATCACTCATTACAAAGTTGATCTGGCCTCCATGAGTAGAGCCTCCTTTGGATCCATGGTTCTGAGGAATATTCTCCCATGAGCCACCCAAAAATCAAGATGCTAGGGACACTGTTCCAACCTAGTAAGAATTAAGGCAAGATAGGACATCACATAAAAGAGTCTATGTACTCACCATAATGTTTCATGTGTGTGTTGTCCATCTTTGCCTTGATTCTTACATCCCACCCTCTTTCCCCCTTCCCTTTCTTTTACTCCTAGAAGACCGGGTCTATTCAAATTAGATTACCTTGACCTCTTCCCCTCTTCATCAGCCTCTGCATACTTCCTTGGAGTAAGCATAACCTTATACGTTAGGGCAAACAAGATCTGGGGATGGTTTTAGTGCATGCTGGGATAAGGATTTAGCCACGAGCTGGCAGAGGGCCTTGAGCTTGAAAATAAAGGCTGAGACAGATCCGAGGATCAGATCTGAACCCAACCTAGTAAGAATGAAGCCGAAGATGGACAACACACTTGGAACATTATGAGTACATAACTTCTTTTTTTGTGAAATTAAGTGTAAGAAAAATTTCCAGGCATTACTAGTAATACAATGTTACTGCCACAGCCAGAGCTAGTAAAAGGCTTCCTAGGCAACTGAGTAGTACCAGTGCTAGCCCAGGGGGACGGACAATAGGCATCAGTGCTGCCACTTTTCTCATTCACACCAACATTCCAACATTAAAAGTGAAAAATTAATTTTAATTGTGCCAAAAGCACTGTGCTGTTACTCTGATGCTTACTGTGATGGATTTGAAGCCTTCTTAAGATGCTCAGTCTCGCTGGCTGGATTCTGCTGAAATCAAAGTCTGGTTATAGTTGCATTCACAGTCTGTTGCATACAGAAACTTGCAGAATATACACTGATGAGCGAATATACTTTGCAGCACCTGTCTTTAAGAGCAGTAACCAATAACTTTTATAATAAACCACACGTACGTCTGTTACAGCTTCAGAAAATGTTCTACTTTACTTCTCATATAGTACAGATGATGTGAGAGATATAATATTTACCTCAGGACAGGTGTCCCTACCATTACCCCTAACATAACTGGATTTAATACAGACTTTATATATATTTTTAGTTAAACACACACCCTCTTGGTTTTGGAAAGATACTGCTTTGATGACGCAAATGCTGACACATCTGTTCTTGTGCAAATGGTGATAAGTAGAAAAACATGTCCTGTTGTCAGTTCTTTAAAGAAAGCAAATTACATTCTTGTCATGTCTGTAAGAAGTCAGCTTTCTTGATGTGTGTGTAATACACTCATAAGCAAGTTCCTGTTTAATATCTGAATCACACAATAAACATTTGTCATACCCCACATGGTTTTCTTTGAGATACCAGTCAAATATTGTAATACATTTGCATAATGCCTTTCTATCAACCTGCCCTAATGTTTTACATTTACTAATGTGCTGTGTATACCAACATTGCAATTTACTAAAGCTTGGTTTACATTTGCTTGAATTATATCTGAAAATATCCATACTGTCTAATAACATCCAAAATGTCTAATACCCAAACTGTCTAATAATATGTAAACTGCCTAATAGCATCCATACTAAAAAATGTAACATAAAAAAGTCTTACCAGTTAGCAACAAAACAGATGATCAGGCTGTTGTTGCTGATGGCTAGAAATTTTTCAAAGTCACTTGCGAAGCTGGGGAAACACAACAGGCAGCGGACTGCTGTGAAAGTAGATATCCACCTTTTCTTGGAGAATTTATGGCACTGCACTTTCCTGAACTAGTCTCACTGGATTTAGACATCTGAAAAAACTTTACTGCTGCAAGCTGCATAAACTGGAATACTTCTGTTTAGGATTCAGACATACGTACAAATGTTAGTTACTGCAATTTGACTGAAGTAACCCTCTGCAGGGCTTACCATCACTCCCCCTGTGTTCGAATGCAGGTAGGCTCGCCATTGAAAAATTAATTTTAATTGTTCCACATCACTGTGCTGTTACTCTGATGCTTACTGTGATGGATTTGAAGTCTTCTTAAGACACTCAGTCTCGCTGGCTGGATTCTGCTAAAATCAAAGTCTGGTTATAGTTGCATTCACAGTCTGTTATATACAGATACTTGCAGAATATACACTGATGAGAGACTATACTTTGCAGCACCTGTCTTTAAGACCAGTAACCAATAACTTTTATAATAAACCAAATGTACTTCTGTTACAACTTCAGAAAATGTTCTACTTTACTTCTCATATAGTACAGATCATGTGAGAGATATAACATTTACCTCAGGGCAAAATGTGTCCTTACCATTACCTATAACATAACTGGATTTAATACAGACTTTATATATATTTTTAGTTAAACACACACCCTCTTGGTTTTAGAAAGATACTGCTTTGATGACGCAAATGCTGACACATCTGTTCTTGTGCAAATGCTGATAAGTAGAAAAACATGTCCTGTTGTCAGTTCTTTAAAGAAAGCAAATTACATTCTTGTCATGTCTGTAAGAAGTCAGCTTTCTTGATGTGTGTGTAATACAATCATAAGCAAGTTCCTTATTTATTTAAGCCACAGTAGGCCCAAAAATAGAGACATATTGTTTTAACATACATTTTTTGAAAGGATTTGAAATCTGAAACTCAAATGTATGTCATTATTTAGTGACTTCAGTCCTCAGATCATCCCTGTGATTTGCCAGAAAACCACATATTTTATGAGGAACAGACCAAGAATATGATCCAAAAATCTGGACATTCTGTGTAAGTCTGGACAGTTGGGAGGTATGATTGTGTGCACGATACTGACCTGAACCACAATCATATTTGCTGAGTTCCATAAATGTGTATCAGTACAGTAAATTAATAAAAAAAAGTGAAACACAGCACCACACCTCCTGCACTATATCCGATGGCTTGGTCTATGTAAACTCAACCTTTGACCTTTTGTATACATGGGAGGAGCCCGAGTAGCATATCCTGATATTTTTTTCCTTAGATGCAGATTAAAAAACACAGAAATGTTTTGTTTTTGCAGAAATGCAATAGTCTTTATTTACTCTTTTGCAAGTGTTTTTCTTGCCATCACCACTTCTATTCCTCCCCCACATATACACGCAAGTAGCAATGGCACAGACTGTGATGCAAAGTACATGTTGCTTCAGAACAGAGGGAAAAAAGTAAGTTGGCCAAGCCCAGGTGTGTACCTCTAAATACTGTGTTCATTAAAATTTGTAAGTACTGTATTAACACGTACATTGAATTAATTAATTTTCTTATGTCTTCACCAAAGCCAGTGATTTAACTGATGTGGTCTGGCACCTGGAACTGCACCTACCTGACTTTTGGTTTATAGGTGTGTATTAGGCTAACAACCACTAGGGCCCTTTTAATCTTAGTCATGCATCCCAAATCTGTGACAAGTTCTGGCACTCTTGATAATGTATGCAGGGGTGTGGAAGATTAAAAATTTAAAAGTATGAATCTGGGAGATCAACCATTTACAGGTTTCCTGTGTCCATTAGGGATGTAGGTGCCAAATCAGAGGTGAATTTCTGGTTCCCCATCCATTTGCCAAGTTATGGTTGAGTTGCGTGCGTTAGGGAGGAATTCCACTTCACACAGAGAAAGGGGTATTCTGTAAGATACATATGTCTTTCCAGCAGGTCCTGTTTATATTAAAGACAAGGTTTTAAGTCTTTAGAATGAGTAATTATTGTGCTGTTTTTTTTTTCAGATATTAAAGAGCCCCTTTATTGTGGGGTTCAAAGATGCTGGGTATGCCAGACATAGGTCTCCCCTCAACAGCCTGTAGGAGACAGAATGTAGGAATAGGGCTTTGAGACAGTTTGCATAGGACATGTTTATACCCTGTATTCTTTAGCTGAGGAGCCTGTATGGATGTTCCATGTGTTGGATGTGCCTGGTTAGGTACATGCAAAGCGGGATGTTGTATTCGGTGATTGGTCTGAGGAGTGACAAATACAATGACCGCCTTTGACTTAAATGCTATACCTTTGTTTATAAGTTGTACAAAATAGAATGATTTCCTGACATCTGTAGACCTGTGATGGAGAAAGGCTAGCTTACTGTCTTTGTGTCCCCCAAGTCCCTGACCACTCGGTCGACTCTTGGGGGTGTATTGTCAGTATGTTAGTTACCAGAGGTGGCCAACTTCTTGAAGGATACTATTATGCATTTCTTACCATTTAGTTTTAGTCCATGGCTCTGGCACCAGTTATTTCTCCATCAGGCCTTCTTGGAGCACATCAGTGTCAGTGGGTGATTCCATGACTTTTCCTAATTTTCAATCATTTGTAAATTTGGTTAGCCATAGACTCATGACTTTAGAGAAAAAGGAGTGGTCTCAAGACCAATCTTTGAAGGACTGTGCTGGTGACTAGCCTCTTTGTAGAGATGGAATCCCCAATTCTAACTTCCTGACTCCTGTCTGTGAGCCAGCTGGCTATCCACCAGAAGACATAATGGTTTATACCTTACGTCTTGAGATCATCAACAATGCCCAAGTGGGGTATTGTGTCAAATGCCTTGGCCATGTCAAGGTATAGAAAGTGTGAACCATTTTTTTCCCTCAGTTATTGCTTTGGTTACCACCTCAAAGTAGTCTTCCAGCTTGAGCAAACATGACCTGTCCTTGATGAAACCAAAATGGATTGGGTCCAATGTCTGGAGGTTTCCTGTGTCATTACTGATCATCTCCATGACCATTTTTTCAGTGGCTTTGCATACAAGACTAGTAATACTTGTGGGTCTGTAGCTTCCAAGGTCCATAGATGGCCTGCCTTTGTGTAGAGGGACAACAGTTGCCATTCTCTATTAGTGAGGTGAAAAGCCTGCCTGGAGGCTATAGTTAAATAATTATTCCAATGGGACTGATACATCTTGTTTCATGCTGTTTAGAAGTAGCCTGGGATACTATCAAGGCCCATTGATGGAGTTCTTAGCCTTAGAGAGAGCATTGAGGACCTGTTGGGAGGTTGGCATAATGGTTAGGGTATTCATCTTACAAACACAAAGTGCAGGGTTTGATTCTCACATGGGGTAATTGTCTAGACCTAAGAAAAATGGTCCACAAGGGCAGTTAGTCTAGTACTAATCTATGACCCTATCTTTGAATCTATGTTCCCAAGTGATGGCTGAGGAGTGATATTTTATGGTATTTCCTGAGGGGAGGCTGGGATGTAGGAGAGCGGTGTAAAGTTAGAGCTGAATTTGGCTGCCAGGAGGTTTGCTATATCTTCTGGCTCAGTGTAGGTGGCTCGACTAGCAATGAGCTCTGCACACAACTCTCTCTTTCCTTTGAGGTTACAGACATAACTAAAGAGAGCCTTGTGGTTGCTTTTGGCCTGGGAGGAAAGATTTACCTCACATGTGGGTTTGGTAGACTCCACGTTGTTTAGTTTGATAAGAGCACTTTTATCCTGCTATATGCTACAAAACCTTATTTTTGTGGTGATTTTCTTCCTTGTTATACAGCTTATTGATGATGTGATTCCACTAGGATGGCTTATTTTTAGAGTTAGTTCTGTACTTATTCTTGTTGTGTATAGCTGCCTCTGTGTAGCTATTAACATGCCATATAGGGCTTCTCTGAAGAGTTATGCATAGGCAGTACTGTTCCCAGGGTTTAGGGGGACTTGAAATTTTGCCAGGTTTTCACTTCACCACCAACCCCCATTTTTTTCCCATTTTCTACATGGGGTCTGGGTTTCATCACTTGTCGCCATCTCTTCCTTTTCAATGCCACTTTCCTACCTTCTTCAGCATTCATGATTGACTGTCACAGGTCTTCTCTCACAAAATCCCTCCGCTTCTTTTGCTAGATGCTGTCGTTTCCTCGTCAAATCATCATCATCATCATCAAATTGTCTCCTGCTTTCCTGCACATGCCCAAACCACTGTAATCTGTTCTCTTTTAACTTTTCTGCAATTGGAGCTACTTTAGCTACTGCTGTTATGTCCTCATCCCTTTGTCTGTCCTAGGTTTCTATACCATACAGTGGTACTGGTCGCCCCACCATTTTATACACCTTACTTTTCATCTTCTTTGGCATTCTTCTGTCATACACCACCCATGACACTCTGCACGAGTTTGTTGCAGTCCCTCTGAGTCTAGCTTTGACTTCCTCATTCAGACTTCCCTTTTCCTCAACCAGTCCTAAAAGATACCTGAATCTGTTAAACCTGTTCCACTATCTTCCCTGCTATCTCAATTTTCAACTTATTCTGATTTCCCCAATTTGTTGCCATTACAACTGTCCTATTTGTGCTCAGTTCCATTCCATGTGCCTTCAGTTTTGCTTTCCATTCCCCTACCCTTTGCTGTAGTTTTTATTCAGTCTGCCTGTAATCCCACATCGTCTTCATACAGCAACTATATTGATCTGTTTCTGGGACTTCAAACCACTGCAAGACTGTCCAAATAAGATTTTTTGGGACCTTGTCATATGCTTCCTACAAGTCTAGGAATACCCAATTGGACTCTCTCCTCATTTCTAGTTTCTTCTCAAGTGTCTGTCTCACTGCAATCTTCGGCTCGGTTGTGCTGCATACAGATCTGAATCCAAACTGCTCATATCCAGTCTTACTTTCCGCTACTCTGCATATTCATCATCTCCAGAACTTTCATGCAGCGTGATAGGAGTTTAATACATCTATACTGTCCACACCACAGTTGTGAATGTCCCCTTTATTGCTGAACACCGGTACTAGTATACTTATAATCCAGTCATCTGTAATACTTCTCTCTCTCCATTCTGCTGTGAGAACCCTCAGGAGCCATTTCTTCACTTTCTCACTCAATATCTTGATCATATCTGCTGTGACCTCATCTGAACCTGTTGCTTTCCTTGACTTCATTTTCCTTAGTGCTGCTCGTTCTTCTATGGTGGTCTCCTCCTGCCCTCTCACAATAGGCAGTGTCTGCAGTAGTACAGTTTTTGTGGGGTTTTCTTCATTCAGACACTGCTGGAAGTTCTCCTTCCATCTGCCATTGATGCCCTGTGGACTGGTGAGCAAGTTGTTGCCAGTATCCCTTATGAAGGGTGTATGACTATCTTTATTTTTCTGTCTTTGCTTTGCAACCTGGTAGTTTATTTGTGCCCCCCACTGAGTCACTTTCCAGAAGTTTGTAGAGTGCCTCAGATGCCATTCCTTCCTAGGCTGGTCTGTCTTTTCTGTCCCGCACTTTTTCTGCACTTCTGCATTCCACCATTAGCTTTCCTTATGTAGCTTATTTCGCATATCGGGCTCAAACACATATCTGTTCTGTAGACCTCACACATACTGTTTTGAGGCACTGCCATTCTTCAGCTCCACTTATTTCCCCCTCCTCTTGAAATTTAGAGCCCTAAGTAATTCCTTGAACTGCTGTGCTTTCTGGTCAGTCAACATCTGGGTTTTCTATCTGATCACTGTTGACCTTGAAGCCTTCTCTGACCACAGTTTGCAGATGATTGTGGCAAGCAGTTTATAGGTTCATAGGTGTGTACTAGGCTAATGGCCCTGGATCCTTTACAAGCCTACCCCATAGAAGTGTCCTAGCATCATGCCGCCTGATGTTAGTTCCCAGTGCCTCTGTCAAGTAGAGCCACTGGAGTGATCCCTGGGTTGAACTTTCTGTTACCCATCTACTCATCAAAATTTCTCTTAAAGAGGGACAGCGAGGTGCTCTAATTGACATGTATGGGAAGTCTATTCCATAGCATGGCCAGTCTCTGGATGAGAAACCTGTCCCTCCAGCATGTTCTGTTGATTATGGTAATGAGGTTGAGGTCTCTGGAGCATGTGGTGTGAAGGGATTGGGATTTTTTTAGATGTAGCATTTCTAACAGAGCTGGGTCAGACATGGCTTTGTAAGTCAAGCAGAGATCGCCTCTTAGTAGGCGATATGAGACAGAGAATAGCTGGAGTCTTTTGAGTCTGTCTGTGTAGGACATGTGTTTAATACCTAGGATCCTCTTCATGAGGTACTTCTGTGGCCTCTCCAGCTGTTGCAGGTGTCTAGTGAGGTATATTCCATATGGGGAATTATACTCAATGATTGGTCTAATGAAGGAAGAGAAGAGAGAGGCGATGACCTCTTTCTTCTTGGATGCAAAACCCATGGTAATGAGATGTGCCACATAGAAGGACTTTCTAACCACAGTGGCAATGTGGTGGTCAGAGGAGAGGTTGCTGTCAACCTGCATCCCCAGATCTCTTTTAACATCTTCATGGGCTCCCATCGATGTGGTAATTAGTGGGAACTGAGTTTTTATCAACGGGGGTGAGGACGCATTTTTTGGCATTAAGCTTAAGGCCATGGTTCTGACACCAGTCATTGGTCTCAGTGAGGCCTTTCTGTAGGATGTCTGCATCACTTGGGGAGTTAATAATTACTCCCAGCTTGCAGTCATCTCTGAACTTGGTCAGCCAGAGTCCCTTTGTGTTGGCCTGGACTTCTGAGAATTAGATGCAAAACATGAAAGGACCAAGGACCGATCCCTGTGGGACTCCACTCATGACTGGTCGACTGTCTGACTTGGAGTTTTCTACTGTCACACTGCATGTTCTATCTGTGAGCCAATTTGCAGCCCACCTAGTGATATAGGGGTTGATGCCTAGTTTGGTGAGTTTATCAATAATTCCTGAGTGAGGAATGCTATCAAAGGCCTTGGCCAGATTGAGGTAGGTTGTATGCACTGCCTTACCTTCATCCACAGCCCTGCTGACTGACTCAAAGAAGTCAACCAGGTTGAGCTGGTATGATCTTCCTTTCACAAAGCCAAACTGTGTGGGGTCCAGAGTTTGGAGATTTCCTATATCTTTGTTAATCAGGTCCATAATGATGTGCTCCATAGCTTTACATATCAGACTCATCAGGCTAATGGGATGATAATTCCCAGAGTTTGTAGTCGCTCCCCCTTTATGGAGAGAGATGACTGTAGCAGTGCGCCATTCAGTAGGGACAAAGCCTGAGGTGAGGCTGTGACTGAACAGGGCACACAGATGTGGTGCAAGTTCACTTTGTAGTTCATGTAGAGCACAGCAAGGGATATTATTAGGTCCCATGGAAGCTGTATTCTTGGCCTAGGACAATGCAGCTTTAACCTGTGCTGCAGTAATGCTGGGTGCCTGGCATTCATCCTGGACATTTGGGGGAGGAGAGACGGGGTAAAGTTGGCACTGAATCTACCGGTCAGTATGTTGGCAATATCTGTTGGCTCAGTATAGGAGGTACCATTGTGCAGTAACTCAGAGCAAATCTGGGTATTGCCGTGGAGGTTCTTAATATAACTATAGAAGGCTTTGTGATTGTTTTTAGTGTCTCCCATGATTCTGCCTTCATAGCTGGCTTTAGCGGATTTGATGAGGGATCTCAACTTTTTGTTGAGGCTAATAAGAGAGTTTTTCCAGTCTTGGGACTTCACCTTTTTTTTGCAACAGTTTCTTCCTTCTGTTGCAGGGTTTAGTAATGGCTGGGGACCACCAGATTGGCTACCTTTTTTGGAGGAGAGCATCTTGATTCTGTTGGGTATGGCTAGTTCCATGCATTTATGTACATGTTCATACAGTGCATTGTTGTATGATTCAGCAGTCATGTAGCTATTTTCCATTGGCATGGGTGCCGTAAACTTAGCCACCTCTGTTTTTAGGACTCCAAAGTCAGCTTTGGAGAAATTTTTCAAGGTGTTTACCTTTGTGAGGGGTGTGGGTGAGATGTGGATTTCCATGGTGACTAGTTTATGGTTGGATCTGACCAGGGAGGGATTGACTGTTGGTGTAGAGCCACAGTCGCCCATGTTAGTAATAACCAGGTCAAGGTTGTTGCTTCCTCTAGTGGGAGTCAGAATGAGCTGGTCCAGGGCATTGGAATTGATGAATTCCAGGAAGCATTGGGCCAGTGTATTGATGCTTGAGTAGTTTTTCCAGTTGATGGAGGGGTAGCTAAAGTCTCCTCGTATGACAGTGTTGGGTTGGACCTTGATAGATTTCAGGGTGGTTAGGAACATGGAGTCAGAGTCTAGGGACATGGTTGAGGACCTATAGTAGGCTATGACTTGGATCGCCATCTTTCCCAATGTTAGTTGTACCTGAAGTATCACAGATGCGTTATGCTGGGCTACTAGTCTGGAGGTGTGCATATCCTTTATGAATATGGAGACACCACTGCCTTTGGAGCTTTGGTCCATATTTTGGGGCCAAAAGGTGTGGAATGAGTTATAGCCTGGTAGCACAGGGGTGCTTTCTGCCACTTTAAGCCAGGTCTCCATTACAGCACAAATGTCGATGCTCTCCATTTTGAGGAATGCTTCGAGTGAGTGCATCTTGAGATTTAGACTTCTAGTGTTGAGCAGCATGACCCTCAGATTGCATTTATTTATAGCTGTTATGGTGCTAATTTGGTCTTTGGAACACCACCTTAAAAAGGCACTATGTGGTGGCAAGAGCCTTAGCCAGTACCCAGAAACCCAGGAGTGATAGATGCAAGCCATCTCTGGCAAAGCATCAAGGTCTGTCAATCATGTCATCTCAAGCAGACAGATACTGGATCCCAATGACACCAGAAACTTAGCAAATTGTTGACATCAATCATTTTTTTTTTGTATTGCGGTATCATTCTGGGTGAGAGTAGGATACTGCTAGGGCTGGTGTCATACCTGCCTGGGCCACATAATCCAAGAGCTCCACCATGTCTTTTTCATGTAGTCCAGGGAGGTGCGTCTCAGGTCATTCACACCCACATGGACAATGACAGAGTCATACTTGTACTTGTTGAGGAGTGACCTGAGTGCATGTATTATGTGTTGAATTCTGGCACCTGATAGCTGACTGTTGCCTTCTCATTCAACCTAGTGAGTGGGACATCTGTGTGCCTCATTATTGAGTTACCTATGATTAGTGTATTGGGCAAAGTGTTTAGCCTTAGGGGCTTAGGTTGAGAGGCACACTATGGAGGTGAGCTATGCGTCCTGTGGTTTGTGCTGTGTAGTGGTGGTTGAGTGCATTTCTGTCTTGGAGGTCTCTGCTGTTTGGGTAAATTTCTATTGAGAGCCTCTGCGAAGGTGGGTGTGTGGTTTGTGTTTTTATGTGGGAGCTGTGATAGTGGGTGTTTTGGAGAGCTATGTGTTCCATGTGGTGTGGTGCAGTTGTTGACCTTTTCCTCTAGACCAGCTAGTCCGGTCTTGGCTGGAGAGTGCATAGCTTCCTGTTTGGTGATATAAGTGCATCTCTCACAAGTCTGAGTGTTGGGAGGTAAGAGGAGAGGGTTGTCTGTGTACACGAGGCAGTTGCTACACTGCCTCAGAATGCCCAAGTGCACCAGGTTAATAGAAGAAAGCACAGGGAATTGCCCTTTAATCATGCCAGGAGGGGTGGTCATAACTACTAAGTACTGGAGCTATTTCCGTGAAGAATGACTAGTGCTGATGGCACTTAGGCGTGCTATAATATATATTTTATATATTTTTTATTTTGAAGAATTTTTATGCATAGAATTCCACATGTTTTTATGCGACCAACCAATAATTCTATGCCTTTTGGAAGCACTTGCATAATTGAATGCACTTATGAAATGTTTAATATGTTTTTATTGTATGTTTTTTATGCATTATGGTAGTAACACAAGTTTTTACTGTGTAATATCATGCAATATTTTTATACTTGTCATCTAGGATTATAGTCTTTGTTGATGACCACCATTTCCCTTTAAATCAGCATAGAGGAAATTATGTAATACCTGCTGTTTTACTTAAATGTAGTTTTAGCACTTTAAAGCTTGTCTAATGAAGTTCCTGTGACGTATTCAACTTGGGACTAAAGTGCTTATAAGCTTTCATTTGCTGTTTAAAATAAAATGTTTGCCTGCATCTAGTGGGAGCCATCTTTTGGATTTATTGCTGCTTTTACTTTTTTAACTGACCCTAGCCAAGAAGATTTATATACTTTGGTGGAATTTGCAGCCACATTATAAGAAAAGATCTCAGTAAAAGAAACTAAATCCATTTTAAAAACATTAAAACTGTCCTCTGCTAACTTAAATTTACTATACCCTACCTTTCTCAGAAGAGCCTCAAAGAAAATTGCTAAACCTTTTATCTTTGTTTTCAACCTACCCCTTACTACTAGAAGTGTTCCGCCAATACTAAAGCACACAGTTATTCCTATTCTAAAACCCATTTCCCATAAAATGTAAAAATATCATAGACCAATCTCCACCCTCTGTCCCCTAGCCAAACTGTTTGAGAAGTTTCTATACAAGCAAATGATTACACACATCAACAACTATGGCCTTCTCTCTGATAAACAACATGGTTTTAGAAAGGCTTAAAGTACCGCTACAGCCTCTTTCTCTAAAACACACACAATTTGCAGTAATGTCAACACTGGCCTCATTAAGGCTGTCATATTTATAGATATGACTAGAGTATTTGAAATGCTGAACCATAAAGTACTATAACCAAATTATAAAAATTCAACTTTGGAACAACTAACATAAAGTGGTTCAAAGCTATCTAGAAAATAGAACTTTTCAAGTCCTTTCTAGCAATCCAGTATCTTCAAAAGGAACATTTGCCACGAGTCCCGTAAGGTTTAGTCTTAGTGTTCATACTATTCTTATTTATTAATGACGTAAAAGATGAATGCCTCTCAATGGATTTAATATTATGCACTGATGACATGCTATTAGAGGTACGCAAATCCCCTAAGTCCTACAAAACCAGATCCAGCAATCCTCCTCTTCTCTCTGTTCTTGGGCATTGAGAAACAACCTTCTTACACCCACAAAAAATAAATAAGTAATGTTTTGCACTCTGAAGCAGTTACCTATGTGCACAATAACTAATAACTATATCAATTCTCTTCCCACAGTAGCAGGTGACAAATACCTTGGCCTTAGTCTAGATTTTCACACATTTAATATTTATACTGGCAATGTAATTGATAAGGTTCTAACACAAGTGAAATGCTATATGCTATCCCATGTATATCTGTCTGGCTAAAAATGTTCTTCTTCTAAAGCTTGAATAGAGGCTGTCATTACTAGTCTGTCACTCTTTCCACAATACCCATAGACTGCAAATTGCTGAAAACAAAATCTGCAGATTTGCACTACTTGTAGACCATTGTTCACACCACTGCAGCCTTCTTAAAAAAGTAAATTGGCTTCCAATAACAGAAAGATCTCCCTACCTGCTGGGCACAATGATATATAAAATCTTGAAGGTTGCTGCACTCTTTAAAAAAGAAACTCCCACTAAGAGAGCAGGCTTACTCTTTGAGAATCTCTCAGAAACTATTATCTCACTGAGTAGACCCCCTTTCAAAACCACTATTTGGGAGCAGGATTTTTAAAGACTAGGCCCTGCCCTATGCAGCAGCCTAACTGCTGACATAAAAAGCCAGGACACAGTGCAAGGGTTGAAAGCAGATCATCTGCAAAGTGAAATAACTTGGTAAATATTTCAGGGACATTGAAGCATTTATCCCAAGTCAATTATACCGAGAGTTGTGAGCATTGCCTAACAGTGTTGCATATGCAAAGCTGGATGATTTTGTATATATTGTATATTAGAAAGCAATGTAATGTTTCTTCCTTAGGGCTACGATTCATTCTCATAGTCTGGTAGTAACTTGTATTCCCTATAATTCATGCTTATACTGCATATAATGTATCCTGTTACAGCATATGAACATACTTTTACTGTTTTGAACTAAACCAGTCTAACTTCAATAAATACACCAAGCTATATATTATAATTATTAATTCATATTTGTTGTATCCCTTCACCAATTGTAAAAGCAAATGAAAATGTTTACTGTCACCTGCAATTGTTCAAGTTAACCAATGGTAAAGCAAATTAAAGTTTTTTTTTACTGTCAGTTGAAATCCATTTTTAAATTAATAAATATACTCTTTAATAACTGTAATTTCTGTAATCTTGCTGTAAAAAGCCTAGTTCATGATTGAAAAGTGTCTTTGGATCAGCTCACTTACCTAATCAACAAATTAAATAAACTTTCAAAACTCCAACAATAAAAAACTAAGTAAAATAAAATTCATAATAAAGCAAACTGTAATTTAAGAGCAAAAATCAAAAAATGCAAATATCTAAACCTTTAGTGAATAAATCCAGTGCAAATCAAATGCAGTCAGATAACAGTCATACGGGAGTTCACTTAAATCCTCAATTACAATATCTCAAGTGTAACACAATACCTCAAGTGTAACATGCCTGTTTCTTTCCCAGACTGTTTTAATTGTACAGTTTCACAGTTTTTAACATTTCCTCAAATACAAAAAATCAAAACCAGCTCAGCAGACACTGAAAAGGGAATGGCAACAGAGCAGCTAGCTCTGCAGCAAAGTAGTGAGAGCAGAGTCATATGCTGCACAACAGTGACAGCCCCTACAATGCACCAACTGAGCAGTAGCATTGTATCACCCTCTGTCTCAGAACTAATCAGTGCTCAGTTGTAAACAGCACCATTTCCAAACAACATTCAAATCCCAGCTTTGTTCACAGAAAGTATTTTACTTTGCAATAGTTCTTAAAACTAAGGTACAGCAATGGCAGCACTGCCTGTAATAAGGTCTTACTAAGTTTATGGCCAAAAGAGACGATCAAGAAGCTCAGCCACATCATCCAGTATTGTTGGGAAACTAGCAGTATCCCCCATTACACAGGCCTTCTTCACATATTCCTGGCAAAAATTTGTGATCACCCATCTAGTCATCCAGACTGGTTTTAAAGGTTGCTAGTGAAGTACTTTGCTTGTTTGGTAAGGGGAGTATATTCCAGAACCTGGGTGTATGTTGGGTTAGCTATCTGTCGTGACATCTGGTGTTGATGTAGTAGTGTATGTTTAGTTCTTCACCTTAGTAGAAATTGGTGAAGCAAAAAATGTTGGGTTATTCATAGTATGGAAAGCTAATCAGAGATCACCTCTCAGGAGTCTTTATGAGATCTGAGCAGAGTGAAAGCACTCAGTCTATCAAAGTAACTAAAGGTACTAACACCTGAGGTCTTTCTGGTGAGTAAACATTGAGTTGCCTCAGGCTGGTTTAGATGCTTTGTGAGATACTTACCAAAGGGTGAATTATATTCATTGATGAGCCTGTTAAGGGATTAATAAAGTGGGACTGTAACGTCTTTGGACCTTACGGAGATGCCATAAAGGCTAAGCTGTGCAAGGTAGAAGGATTTTCTAACACAAGAGACATGGTGGTCAAAGGAGAGGATGTTAACATATGTATCCTGTACATAGCATATAGTCCCTGATTGCTACTTACCATATGTATAACATTTCACACAGTTATAACACTAGATAAAAGGAAACTGTGCTCCATTTATTGGTGTTAAGGGTAAGCCCATAATTAATACACCTAGTATTTGTTTGTCTTATACCCCTCAGGTATTTCTTGAAAGAGATGTTACTTAAACAGGATGGTCAGTATATGCCAACAAAAGTCATATCAGAATGATAAGACAATAAATCAATAGGTGACGGCAAGTAGCAATATCACAGTTAAGGTAAAGATAGCCCATTATTTAGTAGTTTTTTTTTCAGAAAAAAAAACATTCTAGGGAATTAGATTTTGTAGGCTAATATGCATAGGTGTAGTTAACATACCTTTGGAAGAAAAATGCAACAGCTTGAGGACATACTGATAATTTATTGATGATGGTAAAATTCAGACTGATCATTTCTTTTTTTTTTTTCAACAAATATCTTTATTAAATTATCACATATGACATAGGCAGTCTTACATTTATATAAATGAAATGCAGACAAAATGATATCACTTTAGTTGCGAACATTATAAATCACAGACACCACTGAAACAACTGTAGTTGCAAATATTATACTTCACTTAAAATCTATTCAGTCATTGTCAGTTAAGCATTATATGGCTCAATCAAATCCTGCCTCTTAAACCTTTTTCCTTCTCCGCATATATTGTTCCCATTTTTTCCTATGTAGTTTGCTACTTCACTTTTCTAAATATCCCAATTCCAGTTGTTGTATCTCTGTTACTATATTCACTACTTCTTAGTTGGTCTAGACTTTGATTTCCATTTTCTAGTAATTGTGTTTTTTGGTAGCCGCCATAATTAGACTCAGCAAAGTTTTACTATGTCTAGGCAATTCCGATTCTGTATTATAGCTCAAAAAAAAGTCATCTCCCCAATCAATTCAATCAGCTCACCCAGAATCCCCGACAGAGCAGTCTGCAGGGAAACCTAAAGTCTGCCACTCCCAAAAAATATGCTTCCAGCCACCTCTTTCTTACCCGTCACACCTCCAACATTTGCTATCCACCTGAGGAAAAATTCTTTGGAGTCTACTTGGGGTATAACAATACCAATGTAAACACTTCCAGGCAAAGATCCTAAATCTTCTAGTTTTTGTTGCATATTTGGGAGATATACACATCTCCCCCATTGTCCCTTTGTGAATTGCTTATCCAGTCTCTTTTACTAATCCTTTCTAAGTTCATCTGATTGATTCTTACAATAATCATGCAATATTTTACATGCTTTACTAATGATTCCTTTTCCTGCAGCTTTTGTTCTAGATTCTGTTAAAAAACTCTACCAGTGCTGGTCTTTTATTTAGGACTTACCTATTTCGTTCTCTTTGCCTATACTCTGATATGAGTCCTTGATAGGTAAGACGCACTCTAACTTGCAGTCCAAGTAAATTCTTGACTTCTTCACATTCTATTACCTTTCCCTTTCTATTTATTTGTTCCCAATACCTTGGTTCCTTTGCCAGTTTTCTCCAATACATTTCAGCCCCTCTTGCCTATTATATGTATCCCTAACCACAGTCATCCCTATCGGTGGAATATCTTTTCTCTATTCTTGTGCTGGTTTAGTACATAGAATACTCCCGTCTGTTTTATGAATATACTCAGTATGATTTTGCTTGTTCTCCTTAAGAGTCTGCATCCAAAATCTCAATCTCTCCTTATTTTTTGAGCTTCCTCCGTGTATCATCATCATTCCTTTCCACTTTGAATTATAGCTTTCTGCTAGTGCTATGTATAAGAACCTTAACTGTGTTGCTGTAAAATACCCCTTCAAATTGGGTAATCCAAGTCCACCTTGTTCTGTTGGAAGTATCAGCTTATCCCACGTGATCTTTACTGTCTTCCCTTCTCATATAAAATCCTTCAACTCTTTTTTTTTTTTAATTGCTATCCACAGCTTCTTTGGTAGATAAAAATATGCCTGACCTGTGTATAAGACTAAAGGGACTGTAAACATTTTAATGGCTTGTATCTTATTATTCATATAAGAAAGCTTCCAGTTTCTCAATTTTTGTATTATCTTCTGTTTAGTCTCTTCCCACATAGCCTTAGCTGCCACAACAGAGTGATTTCTAATCCATACTCCTAAATAATTCATTTAATCATGTCCCCATAAATATGGATATTGTTGAACCAGTTCTTGTGAGTACATAATTTACCACTATTGCCTTTGTTTTAGCTTCATTAATTTTGTATCCCGAGAAGATTTGAAACTGTCTTAAAATGTTCCACAACACTGTAATGTCCCTTTTTGGTTTTGTCATGTATAAAATAACCGCATCTGCAAATAGAGCCAGCTTTTCCTGACTACCATACCAATTACATCCTTGTAATTCTGAGTCCCTTATTTTCTTTGCCAATGGTTCTAAATATAATGCAAATAACAAAGGGGAAAGTGGACACCCCTGCCTGGTTCCTCTATTCAAGCAGAAGTTATCAGAGAGGACCCCACCCACTTTAATTGTCACCTCTGGTCCCTCATATATACTTCTATCAACCTTATAATTGTATCAGGGAAAGCAAATCATACTAGGTGACTTCAATTACCCTAATATAGACTGGGAACACTACTCAAGCCCAAACACCCTAGCCCAAAAGTTCCTGGAATTCATAAACTCAAATGCCATGGAACAACTAGTCACCATCCACCTGAAATAAAAGACAGTAAAGAACTTCTTCAAAAGCCGACTTCACACTTCTAAAGACTAGTGGTGGTCTCCTTTTCCCCCCCGAGCCGGCGGAAACAACACTCAAGCCGCTGAATCACTGGGGATAAGGCAATCCCAAGCAAACAAAGACTTTGGACCCCAGCCATAAACAACTCTACACACAAAAGAGGAAGCTACTACAAGATATATCTATACCAAAATGGTGCAGCCCCCAAACATCAACTCAATGAGAATTAAACCCACCAGCTAGGACAGCTGTTTAATCAAAGTCTCTTACCTCTGGACTTCCAGGGGAGTGTGGCACTGCAACTGTGGTCCCACTTCACAAAGGCGGTGCCTCCACAGACCCTGACCTCATAAATAAAACATAGGAATTTGAGACTTTTTCCTTTGGATCAGTTTGTTTTGCTTTGTCAAAGGCAGATCATTTTAAACTTGGTTGACTTTTTTGAAACAGTCACCAAAGCCATTGATTTGCAACTGGCTGAGTGGACAGACCCACAGGGTCAGAGTTGCTGGCGCATGTGTCAGACCAAAGCCTGTCACAAGTGGTGTCCTAGCTACCAAATAGGTGGCATCCACTGAGCACAGAAGAAGTTATCAGGGACCTGGGGACCCAGGTTGATAGTAGTCATCTAGAGGGAGGTCATAGTCTCCCTTTTCACCATCTCATCAGACCATTGATGAGTACACAATGCCGAATCTATCTGTATCTGACCCGACACTTGCAGCAGCTGGAGGGCACAAAAGTTCCTCACCAAAAGGATAAAGGGTCTCAAAAATCTGTCCTATGCTGCCGACTGAAAAGAACTCCAGCTCTATTCAGTCACATACAAGCCATGTCAAACCAGATTTGATGAATAATGCTTCACCTCAAAAATCTAGATCCATCAGAGCCACAAGATTCATCACCCAAAGACCCCTATGCTGTGGAACAAAATCCCGGCAGATAGCCTAGTATGAACCTATGAACCTATGAAATGCTTCCATTGCCCTGCTCATGAAATCTCAGTTTACTTTGTCAAATGCTTTCTCTGCATCAAGGCCCACCAATAAAAGTGGTATTGTCTTACATTCTGCTTCCCTCTGGATCATCAGTGTTCTTTTAATATTGTCAAATATTTGCCTTCCCTCCACAAAACCACACTGATCCATATTTATCAATTTTGGTATCACTTTTGCCATTTTCTTTAGCCCTTATAGACATAAACACTTTATAATCATGGTTTAGTATTGAAATGGGCCTGTATGAAGCTGAATCCGATGAATCTTTACCCTCTTTAGGTATTACCATTATCACTGGCTTCTTCTAGGATGCTGGTACTTCTCCTCCTCTTAAAATACTGTTAAACAAAACCTTCTAGATCTTAATCAGTTTTTCCCTCCTAGCTTCCAAACTTCCACAGGAATACCATCTATTCCTGAGGATTTTCCTGTAGATTGGTTATACATGGCCATTTTATCTCATCTCTTCATAGGACAATACTAGGCTATTGGATCTGAGGCCTTTATAAGCCTATCCAAGAATTTCTCCCATGTTCCCACAAAGTCAGCACCTGTTTTCCCTGTCTTCCTATTCAAACTGTTAGTAATTGAGCCTCCTCTACCACTAACCTTGGCATATTTAATTCTACCATAAACATTTCCATTTGTACCTTTTCTCTGCTTTATACAAACTTTGATAACATTTCCAAAATATTTCTAATACTTCTACAGGATCTGTTATTATCTTCCTTGTTATAGGCTCCCTAAGCTTAGTGACAAGCCCTTTACACTATCTGTTGCCAGAGTCATTGTGCTAAAAGTTTTTGTGCTCTAGAATTATTATCAAAAAACTGTTGCTTAACAGCAGTCTTTCTACTCTTGCATATTAAGGTAATCCCTTATTTTCTGTTTAGCATTCTGCAGTTGCTCCTTTTCTTGTTCTGAGGCATTCCTCCTATTTTGCAATACTTTAACATTTGTCAGTCCCTCTAAATAATTCTTGTTACTTCTTAAGCACATCTCCCTTTCTTTTATTTTTAGCCTATTTTTAAAATCAATTTTAAATGTATCCCACTCCCTAGCTATATTTTCAGAAGAAATTTATGTCTTCTCTAATAGCCGCTGAATAATTTCCACTACCTATTCCTTAAAGTCCTCACTTTTCAGAAGATAGGTCGGAAAGCACCAGTGTCTCATTTTTATTTCATTAACCTGTATTTTTATTTTAGTTATTATTGGCGCATGATCTGAAATAGTTATTGAATACGTATCAAGACCTTTAATGAAATACACGTGTTCCTGTGAAATGTAAATTCTCTAAAACAAAACGTAAACCGAATAAACAAATGAAAATAAGAAAAAACTCGGTGGAAAACCAAACTCCTTTATTGAGCAATAATCCAGTAAGTGCTTTCGTCTCCCAACACTGAGACTTCATCAGACTGAATTAAATATTAAATACATTAAATTTAAATACTTAAACTTGTCACATGACTTTCAGAGGTCAATGCCTTAACCCCTTCCTTCTCAAATACACCATAAAATCCTCATGGCTGTTTAACCCTGGAGGGTGATAAGCATTGAGTCTAACCTGCCATGAATACTCAAGCCTCCCAAGTTCTTCCTCTGCATTAAATAGGTTTCATAACCAGTAATAGCTCCTAGCACAATAAATTTGAAATCAATAGGGCGATTTCCCATCTTATAATGTTTTCTCATGGCATTATTTTCATTGCAATCTCTACTGCCCTTTTGTGCTCATACATTCTTCTGTATAATTCTCTACTGGTACGTCCTACATAAAATGCCCCACATGGTCTGCAAATAAATAAACCACATATTTGGATTTGCACGTATTTGCATAGCAGTCTTATAATCTTTTTTAACATTTTCCTTAGAAGAGGAATTAGCATTCTTCCTAATTTCGCTAATCTCCACAAATTTGTTTTTAACTAAATGTTTGGAATAACCTCTGGCTACAAATTTACAACACAAACTTTCAATTTCACTGTAGAAATCTTCATCATTGGTAGTTGAGTTAAAAAAGATTATAAGCCTGCTATGCAAATTTCAAACAGTGTTGACTCAGCAGCCATAAAACGAATTATCAACAATAATTGGAAAATATTAAAAAGCAGTGAAGAGGTTCACAAAGCAGTGGAAGAAGGTCCCAGGTTTGTGTGCAAAAGAGGTAAAAGTTTTAAGAATTTTTTTCAGAATCAGTTGAGTGTTAGATGAACAAAAGCAAGTAGTGGTAGTATGCAAAAATGTTATGCATGCAATTTTGTGATTTAATTTATGAAGGAATCAATGAAATTATTGTCAGCAATTTTAAAATCAATATTAACAACATTTATACATGCGAATCCAAATATGTGGTTTATTTAATTATTTGCAGACCATGTGGGGCATTTTATGTAGGACGTAGCAGTAGAGAATTATTCAGAAGAATGTATGAGCACAAAAGGGCAGTACAGATTGGCAATGAAAATAATGCTATGGGAAAACATTATAAGATGGGAAATCACCCTATTGATTTCAAATTTATTGTGCTAGGAGCTATTGCTGGTTATGAAACACTATTTAATGCAGAGGAAGAACTTGGGTTGCTTGAGTATTCATGGCAGGTTAGATTCAATGCTTGTCACCCTCCAGGATTAAACAGCCGAGAGGATTTTGTGGTGTATTTGAGAAGGAAGGGCTTAAGCCATTGAACTTTTAAATGTATGTGACAAGTTTAAGTATTTAAATTGAATGTATTTAATATTTAATTCAGTCTGATGAAGTCTCAGTGTTGGGAAACAAAAGCCCTTACTGGATTATTGAAATGTAAATTCTGTCTAGCCTAGCACAGATTTTATATATTGGGGGAATAATAAGTTCACTCTGAATTTCTAGTGCTGAATTCACATCTTCCATGACAAATATTTTCATAAATTTCTTCAAAAAATGCATTCCTTTGTTATATTTTCCCTTCTTGGCCCCTAGACACATCTTCATTGTTGCAAATCAAATTCTGGTCCCCATCTATGTAATATTCCTTGCTGAAAGCTGATTAGTTCTTCCAGAATTTTCTTAAGCTCCATTATAGCAGTTTTAGGTGGAATATAAATACATGCCAGTGTAATTTTCCTTCCTTGCCAGTATTCTCTTAGTACTACAAATCTACCATTATTATCTTCTTTATCCTTTTCTATCACTATTGGAGCTCCTCTTGCAATTAATATAAGTACTCCTCTTTTTTTTGCCTCAGGTATTCAGCTGAATAACCATCCTGAAACCTTTTCTTTATCAAATTCACATGTTCAGTTCTTTCCAAGTGTATCTCCTGTAGTATAGCTATTTGCACACTTCGTTTTTTAAAATAGTTCACTACTCTTTTTTTTTTGTATTTATCTTTGAGACCATTGACATTTAAAGACATTACAGAAAGCATTATTGTCTTAAAAAGTTATTATTCCCACCTTTAATGTATAACAGCTTTTTATTAAATGTCTAGTTCCAGTTTTTTGTGTTATGTGCATACACTGTTTGGCAGGTTGATCTTTTTATACAGTTGTTTCTTGTCACAAACATTTGAGACTATGTCACATCTTACAAAACAGTTTGTTTTATTGAATGCCGTCAAAAAAACACCCTGTACCCCCTAAAACCGATTAACTTAATAATAATACACAAAACTATGTACATCTTCAAATATTGAAGTTTTACCTTCCTAATAGGAACAAATGTTCCAAACTGACAGCCTCATTCATAGACTTTAGTTAACCTAAAATAAAGGTTATCCATGCTAAGACACATAGTGCAGCCCATATAGATGTCTCAGCTGGGAAAACACTTGAATCCTTTCAGAGAACATTGTTTCCTAGCCATTTCTCTTTATCAGGTTTTCTCCTAGAGACATGAATATCAGATGCAAAATTGCTAAGTGTACATTTATTTACTAGAAAAAGGCCATATAATAATCAATATTTTTTTCCATGTATTTGCCTTCTCTTAAAACCTGTTATTAGATCAAGCTAAGGCCTGAATCTAGTCATTCCCCTATAAAAAATGAGATAAAGCACATTAATGTTTCTTTTGTCATGCCCTTTTAACCAGATTTTTATATATATATATTGCAGTGCCTACATTTCTTAAAATGGAACAAGGAGAAAGATGGAAGAATGGAGAAAGAAAAAAAAGCAGGAACACCTATTTACATTAATATCCCCATTACACTTAACTGAGAAAACTTTAATTTATAGCATGCAAAGAAAATCATGCACTATTAAAATAGTACCAATAAGAAAAAATTGTTTTGCTTCCAATTAACTTTCTCCCTCCTCTTCCCTTTTCCTAAGTATTTTTTTCTAAACATCAATAACATGAGTCCCCTACAAGTTAAACAAAGTCAAAAAAGTCCATTATTTCCAGATTTGCTTATTCTGTCTTGTTTCTCAAATATAATTATTACCTTGTAATCCAACATTTGTCATTTTCCAATTAAATTGTTTCATTCATGTTCATCTCCATCTCCCAAACCTTGTTTCTGCTTCATTTCCAATGTACTCTCAATTCTTATAGTTAATGCTTGTGTTTTTTCCTTCTCGCAAACATTTTCTGTTGAAACATTAGAAAATGTTTCACTGGCACAGTCTGTTTTCTTTATTACCAGAAGAAAAAGAAGCAGAATCTCCTTCTGTTTCCCAGCTCACTTTTTGTTGGAACAGACTCTTATACTGTAGTTCCTCTTTAGTGTGTACTTTTTCAAAAATGATTTTGTCCCTTCAGGGAAAATATTTTGAAAATAGATGGGTAGAGCAGTTTTAATCTCATGCCTGCTTCTCAACATTCCCCTAATAGTGTAATAAATGTACTCCTGTTCTGCCTGGTGTACTTTGAGTAGTCATTCTACACAAACACCCTTCTGTCTCCCACTTTTAATACTTTGTCCTTCTGCCACAGTTTTGTCAGAATCAACTCCTTCTGCTGGTAAGATTGCATCTTTACTATTAAAGGTCTAGGTTGCTTTCTCATAGCCAGGTTTGGAGCATACAAGGTGTCCTTTCAATTAACTATTCCTGTTGTGGAATGCCAGTCCAATTGTTTTTTTTTTGTGCTTTCAGAAAATTAATACAGTCTGTTCCTTTCAGCTTCTCTGGTACATTTTTTTGAAACATCTATTCTTCAGCAGTTTCGTTTTCAGCCAACCTTTTCTTCATTTCGACCTCTTGAGTTTTGCAGTTTTATCACCTCATCTGAATATCTTTTTGCAGCTTCTTTCATTTTTCCAGCCTTTTGTTTGTTTGAGTTGACATACTCCCATTAATGTTTTATTTATTTTAATCAGGTCTATGTGCAGTTGTCTTATACTTCCCTCTAGGTTACTGGAAGTCATGTCTGAAGCTTGCATTGTTTTTTTTTTTTTTTTTTTTTTTTGCAGAACAGTTGCAGTACTTTTCCCAGTCAGTGTTTTTCCTCACCTTTTATTGCTGATTTTCCTTCAGAGCCTCTGTATTTCTTTTTTTCTGGCATCCAAACAGTGCACTTACTAGCCAGTTATGGAAATTTACCCAGAAGTATAGGTCCACTGGCTTTCTCTGCTATGTTTCTGTTTTCACACTGGGAGAGCTAGAATTAAGCTGTTACTCAATATCCTGCCATCTTGGAAGCCCAAGGTTCATATGGAATTTTCATTGGAAATCATAGATCGGATGTTGTCTTTTCCATCTGGTTTCAACATATGGGTTGTCTCATCTGATGCCAACCAACTTCCAAAGACTTCAGCTTACTAGGCTCTGACCCTTCTACCCATAACCCCAAGCTCCAGCAAAGTTACCACAGATATGTTTAGCTAATAACTTTTTGTGGTTCAATGGGGCACTATTTTTACAAAAGAGTGGAATTGTGATGGGGTCACCATGTGGCAGTAGCTTTGCCAATTGTGTCATGGCATTTTGAGAGAGGACATTTCTGTTTAATGATCCACTTTATAAGGAACATGTCTGGTACACGAGGTACCAGGATGACATGTGTTTCATCTGGAATGGTGATGTACACCTGGTTGAGACATTTATTACCAACATCAAATCTTTTACTTCCTTCTTGGATTTTACATTTCAAATAGGCTTGAGAGACATCAACTTTTTGGATGTTCATATAAGTAAAGATAGCCCTAAGCAAAGGTATAGAACCACCGTTTACCACAAGCCCATATACTCAAATGCCTTTCTGCACTTCACAAGCAGTCATCCATATCATCAGAAAAAGGCAAACGGTTAGGGCAGCCAGAATGGTTTCTGGTTATGATGACTTCACAGCCGAATGTGCTCTATTAAAATCTATGTTCCGTAAAAGGGGCTATCCATCAGGCTTCCTTAGCACCATTTTTGAACAAGTCAATAGGAAAAAGATTATTGGGCCATTTTCTCCCTATTGTGTGCAGGGGTTATGAGTATGAGCACCTAATGTGGGATGAATCTAGCCCACTAATACAAGAACATCCAACCGCTGATATAGGCAATAGATTTATCACGGCCTATTCTTTGGATTCCCAAAACATTAGGGATATCCTTACCAAAATTGGTCCTTTATTATGGAAGACAATAGCCTCACAAAATTAGGGCAGGCACCCCTAATGACTTTCCAAAGAGGACCTAATCTAAAGTGCCTTGTTAAAAAGAAAAAATTGATTAAGCGGGGAATGGGCATGACCAGATGTGGTAGATGTCCACAATGTAAATACATCAAAATAACAAATAAAGTTAGAATTAGGAACAAAATATACCACGTAGAAGGAAAGCTTAATTGTGATACTCAGGGGGTTGTTTATGGAGCACTATGTGAATGCTGTGAAGCATATTATATTGGTAAAACTGAGAGGAAAATGAAGCAAAGAATATATGAAAATCTTTATAGCATCAATAAAAATATTACCACCAATGCTTTAGTGAGACACATTTTAGATTACCCTAACCATAAGTTTGGGTTTGTTGTCTTACAACAAGTTGAATGTAATATTAGAGGAGGACCATGGGAGCTGAAACTAGAGGAGTGCAAACTAAAATGGTAAGTCCGCACATCAGCACATATCCCACCAGGTCTTAATGAGTGTATAGCCATTATATGTTTGCTTAAACCTCTTGCTAGATGAGCAATATTTGTGAAGTTACACTGTTATATTTTGCTTTTGTCCCTGAGACTATTGAATTGTGTATGAATTATTTCTATATTCGTGTTTTTCAAATGTTCTATTAACATTTGATTAATCCTTACAATTGCTTGTTCTGGTTGTTCGTGTATTATGAGCATAGGTTTGGGTTAGCATCTTCATTAACCAATATTAATGGGCACAATAGATTAACTAAGTTAAAATATATATCTAGTACATGGATAAAAAACTTCTTTTATTAAGATGTTACATATATGGTGAAACTCTGTACTATTTATCAAATTAATGTCATTGGTTGACTGAGAAGTTTTGAATTACCATTATTTTTAACTATTATTCTTAACTGTTTTTTAAGCGATTTAATTCAAAGCAGGTTATTGTTTTTATTTTTATTGTATATTTATGGTGATTTAATTATGGTTATTAATTATTCAATTAATCAATTGTATAACATGATTATTTAAGGGGTTGTATTTGATTGTTTGTGGTTTATCTGAAGAAGTTGGTGTATTACTACTGACAAAAGCGCTTACATCTACTTGGATTAAACAGTGTGTTTTATTGTCCTCGCTGCTTCCTTTTTGTTATTTTTGCCAGTTTTTCATTTTTGGAAGTGTTTTTACCACAGATATAGTTGATGCCATTATGGACAGCAGCTTGGTCATGTGCTCCATTGAGAGTACCCTTTTACTGAGAGTTTTTAAGAGTGTTAGCTCCTCTAACTTAACTTTTGCTATTTGTGTAAGTTAGATTAGCTTGTTAGAGTTAGTGTGTGTGTGTTGTATTAGTGGTAGGTTTAGTGGTTTGTTTATTAGGCTGGTTTCCGCCATTAGAGCTGTTCTTTTAACATTTTCTTGTGTGTGTTAGCATTAATTTAGGTTGGTGTAGGATAGGTAGGTATTATAAACAAGGATTTTAAAAAGTGCATTGCATGTGGCCATAAGTTCCCATCCCAAGACACCCATGAGTGGTGCATCTATTGTTTTGGAGCTGCTAATCTTGTGCCCTGCTGTGCTGTTTGCAAGGGTTTTGGCTCTCTTACCCATAACAAGAGGAGGGCTAATTTGATGCTGAAGGGTCTCCTTCCTTTGGGTGACTCTTACTCAGCCTTATCCAGTAAAGGTAACAAGTCAGGTCGAAAATAGGAGCTAAGGACCCAGAAGTCTTTAAGGAGGAACAAAGCAGTCAGCCCTCTTTTCTGATGTGTTTTTTTTTTCTAGCTCACTGTATTTGAAGGTCCGAAGACCTTCAAATCCCTTCATGGTAACAGCTCCCTCATTGGATCTGACACCTCTGAGCTGAATGCATTTTTGGTCGGTATCTCAGAGCCTATCTCCTTTGGCTCCCTTGCCCCAGAGCTGGTCTCCTTCAGCTCCAGTTGCTGGCAAGGCCCCTTCCCCTGTGATTAGTGTGCCAAGCCCTTTCCTGGCAAGAGGGACTCCTTTGGGGCAGACCCTTTCTCCATTTTCCCCTTCAAGTTTGCAGGAGTTTTCACCAGAGTCTCCCAATCTCCATCTTGGATCTGAGCTTCTCTGGCATGGATGCATAAGCCAGACCTGTTACCTGGTCAGAAATCTTCCTATCCTCCCTCGGTGGCTTCCTCAGCTTGGTCATCTTAGTCCATTGAGAGATTGAAGACATCTGAGTTGGAGCAGTTGATTGCAGTAATTTTTACAAGCACAGATGGAGTTAGGCCTTTGTACCCTAGTTTCCACCCTTAAACCCTATGGATCCGAGGACTACAGAACCAGTTGTCTCCTTCTTTTCCGTAATATCAGATCCAATGTCCTAGTCAGTCTCATTTCTAATCCCTACCTTGGTTTCCTCAACTCTGACAGTGTCAGAGCAGGCATACCTCTGGGTTGACAGGTCGAGGTGGGAGTCTGCAAATCTGGTTCAATGATACCTATTATTATCTCTCCCTCTTGGTGCCTCTGTTCTCAATACTTTGGCCCCAGTCTTTGCACCAGGACAGGATGGAGTCGTAGATTCTGGTGCATCTTTGGGGTCTTTGAAACCTAGGGATACTGATTCTGTCAACCTGTTTCTGCTTTTAATGTAGAAAAGATGCTTCTCCCATCAGGAGAGTAAGTGGTCTAGTAAAACTTGTGCCCCCCACCTTCTATGTCCACACTTGTGGCTGCTACTCAGCTTGCCCAGAGACGGCTTGCCGTGGGTGGCCTCTAATCTGCCCTCCCTGTAGGGCCTCTGGCCATCTTCAATTTTTCCCTGGAGTCTCTGGGGTGGAAATTGTTGGTTAAGAGGTGGTGCAAGAGGAAGCATCTGGACTCACCTAAAGAGTCCCTTACTGAGGACATTGACCTTGAGGAAGGTGAGAAGTCCTGCAAATACCCCTACAAAGATCATAGGAGATTACTAGGCTAATGTCCCTGGGGCTCTTACAAGCCTAGCCAAGAGTTTATTTCCAAAAAAGAAACCTCAGTCAAAACCTGTCATTCCTGTCAATAAGGGACACAGGTGGAACCCCTGGACAGATATGTGGTTTCCCATCCACTTATCAAGGTTGTGCTTGAAGAGGGTCAGAGACATATTCTGTTTGATGTGTATACAAAGTCTATTCCAGAGATAGGGCAGCCTCTGGGAGACAAACCTGTTTCTCCAGCAGGTTTTGTTGATGTTACTTATTAGATTTAGACCTTTCGAGCAGGTAATGCTCAAGGAGTTAGACTTACAGATATGGGGCATCTCTAGTATGACAAGGTCTGAGACTGCCTTGTAGGTGAGACACAGATCACATCTGAGCAATCTGTACAATACCAAGTAGAGTGGTAGTGGTTTGAGTCTGTCCACATAGGAGAGGTGATGGAGGCCATAGATTCTCTTTGTGAGGGATTTCTGTGGCCTTTCCAGTTGGTGCAGATGTTTGGAGAGGTACATACCAAACAGGACGTTATACTCAATTATTGGCCTATTGAGGGAGGAGTATAGACAACAAATAAACTTATTTTTTCTGGATGCAATCCCTTTACATATGAGATGAACCAAGTAAAATTCTTTTAGGTTCATAGGTTCATAGCTAGGTACTAGGCTATCTGCCCTAGGGCATTTATAAGCCTAGCCAGAATGTGTTGGCTTTCGCCTCCCATTTGGATTTGATTAGATTTCTGAGCCTCTATCCAGCAGGGCCATAGAAGTGATCCCCGGAGTAAATTTACGATTCCCCATCCACTCGTCAAGATTTCTCTTGAAGAGGGTCAGTGAGGGGCTCTGCCTAACATGGATTGGGATTTTATTCCAGAGCAAGGGAAGCCTCTGGGATATGAATCTATCCCTCCAGCTTGTCCTATTTATTGTTGTGCTGAGGTTTAAATCCCTGGAACGTGTAACTCTAAGGGCTTTGGTTTTCTTGAGGTGGAGCATGTCCATTAATTCCGGGTTAGACATGGCCTTGTACGCCAGGCAGAGATCGCCTCTGAGTAGGCGGTAAGCACCTGAGTAGAGCTGGAGTTTCTTTAGTCTAGCTGCATAGGGCATCTGTTTGAGGCTCATGATCCTCTTGGTGAGGTACTTCTAGGGTCTTTCCAGCTGTTGCAGGTGTCGGGTAAGGTACATCCCAAATGGGGCATTGTACTCTAATATGGGCCTGATGAGGGATGAGTAGAGGGGCACAATGACTTCTCTTGATCTAGATGTGAACCCTTTCATGATTAGGTGGGCTATATAGAAGGTTTTTCTAACCACTTTGGCAATGTGATTATCAAAGGAAAAGTTACTGTCTAGTTGGGTCCCCAGATCCCTAATTACATCTTCCGTACTTAGTGGATTACCACCTATGTGGTAGTTCGTGGGCACTTTGTTTTTCCCAAAGGGGATAACTATGCACATTTTGGCATTTAGCTTGAGGCCATGGTTTTGACACCAGGTATTCGTCTCCGTAAGACCCTTCTGGAGGATGTCTGTGTCAGCCGGAGAGTTGATTATGGCTCCCAGTTTGTAATCATCTGCAAACTTGGTCAGCCATAGTCCTCCCATGCTTGCCTGTACCTCAGAAAAGTATATACCAAACAAGAGGGGTCCCAGGACTGAGCCCTGTGGGATGCCACTTGTAACCGGTTTGGAGTCGGACATGACACCCGCAACTCTGACCATGTGAGTTCTATCCATGAGCCAGTTTGCAACCCATCTCGTGACTTAGGGATTAATGTTCAAGCTGGTGAGCTTAAATATAATGCCAGAGTGGGGTATTGTGTCAAAAGCCTTTGCGAGGTCTAGGTAGACTGTGTGTACTACCTTTCCCTTGTCTATGGCCTTGGTAACTATTTCAAAGAAGTCTACTAGGTTTAAGAGGCAAGATCTGCCTTTACCAAAGCCAAATTGGGTAGGGTCCAGTGTCTGGAGGTTCCCAATGTCTTTGTTTATGAGATCCATGATGATGGGCTCCATAGCCTTGCAGACCAGGCCAGTCAGGTTTATAGGGCGATAGTTCCCGGGATCCGTTGTGGCTCCACCTTTGTGGAGTGGGATAACTGTTGCTGTACTCCATTCTTTGGGTACATATCCTGTATTAATCCTGAGTTTGAATAGTGACTTTATGTGAGGGTTTTGTCCTTTTTGGAGCTCATGTAAGACACAGCCTGGGATACCATCCGGTTCCATTAATGCTGTGTTTTTGGCTTTGGACTGGGCTGTTTTCACCTGTGTGTCTGTGATGTCTGGGGGTCTACATTCTTCTGGGATGGACACGGGCCCTTTTGGGGATGGGGGAGTAACGTTTGCACTGAACCTGTCAGCCAGGATGTTGGCAATGTCAGTGGGTTCAGTGTATTTTTTGCCATTTTGCACCAGCTCAGAGCAGATCTGAGAGTTGCCTCCTAGATTTTTGACATAGCTAAAGAAGGCTTTGTGATTATCTTTAGAGTCTTTGGCGATTTTTCTTTTGAAGCTGGCCTTGGATGATTTTATGAGGGATCGTAGTTCCTTGCTAATACTGATCAGGGATGCCTTCCCTTTTTGGGATTTTGCTCTATCATGTAGTAGTTTCCTCCTTCTGTTGTATAACTTATTTATGGCCGGGGTCCACCAGACTGGTCTTCTCTTTTTGGAGGAGTGAGTCTTGGTTTTACTTGGGATGGCTCTATCCATGCATTCCTGTAGGTACTCATAGAATGCATTAGTAAAGGATACTGCAGTTTGGGCAGCATTTTCCATTAGCCCGGGAGCTTTGAAACAATCCACCTCTGTCTTGAGAAGTGTGAAGTTTGCTTTTGAGAAAATTTTCACAGTGGTTTCCTTGGCTGAGGGTGAGGTCAGGATGTGAATGTCCAGTGTGATTAGTTTATGGTCTGATCTTACCAACGAGGGGTTTACCTCTGGTGTGGAACATTGAGCCCCCATGTTAGTGATGACCAGGTCCAATATGTTGTCACCTCTTGTGGGAGTGGTGACCAGTTGTTCCAGGGTGTTAGAGTTTATAAATTCCAGGAAACGTTGGGCAAGGGAGTTGGGAATTGAGTAGTTTTCCCAGTCAATGTTTGGGTAGTTGAAATCACCCAATATCATGGTGTTTGGTGAGACCTTCATATTCTCCAATGTTCTCAGGAATGCCGAGTGGGGGTCCTGAGACAAGGTGGGTGATCTGTAGCAAGCTACAAACTGAAAAGCAGTTTTGCCTACTGTTAGTTGCACGTGGATGGTCTCTGAGGCCTCGTGCAGTGCCACTAACCTGGAGGTGTGGGTATCCTTGATGAAGATGGATACACCCCCACCTTTTGTATTTCGGTCTGGGTTCTGGGGCCAAAAGGTATGGTAAAAGTTATATTCTGGTAGTGCTGGGGTGCTCTCTGGAGCATTGAACCAGGTTTCTGTTACTGCACAGATATCAATTTTCTCCATACTGAGGAGTGCTTCGAGTGTGTGCATTTTGAGGTTTAGACTTCTGGCATTGAGTAGCATTACCCTCAATTTTTTGTTTCTTGTGTTGTCTATGGAGGAGGGTTTGTCTTTTGAGCCTTGCCTAAAAAAGGCACTATGTGGGTGGCAAGAGCCTTAGCCTGTATTCGAAAGCCCAGGCGTGACAGGTGCAAGCCTGTTGCTGCATGATAGTCAAATGTGAGATTGTTGTCAACCTGAGTACCCAAATCTCTGTGGTAATCAGTAGGGGCTGTGTTTTTGCCAAATGGTATGATGATACAGTTTTTTGCATGTAACTTGAGGCCTTGACTTTGGTATCCATCATTTGTTGCTGTGAGATGCTCTTGTAATATGTTAACATCATTTAGGGAGTCAGTGACAGCACCCAATTTACAGCAGACTTGGTCATCCACAGGCCTTTTGTCTTTGCCTGGGCCTGTGAGAAATAGATGCTAAACAGTAGGGGACCCAGGACACATCCCTGGGGAATACCACTAGAGACAGGTCTGCTGTCAGATGTGGAGGCACCTAATTTGACCTTGTGGGTCCTGTTGGTGAGCCAGTTGACCACCCACCTGATGAGATAGAGATTTACGCCAAGTTGTGTTAGCTTTTTGATGATGCCTGAGTGGGGGATTGTGTCAAAGGCCTTGGCCAAGTCAAGGTAAGCTATATGTACTGACTTCTCCTCATCCAGGGCCTTGGTGACAGTCTCAAAGAAGTCATTCAGATTCAAAAGTCAAGATCTGCCCTTGATGTATCTGAACTGGGTGGGGTCAAGTGCTTGGAGATTGCCTATGTCCTTGTTTATGAGCTCCATAATAATATGCTCCATGGCTTTACAGATCAGACTTGTCAAGCTAATAGGATGGTAGTTTTCAGGGTAATTAGTGGCACCACCTTTGTGCAAGGGGATGACAATGTCAGTTTTCCACTCTGCTGGAATGAAGCCTGTATTTAGGCTGTGGTTGAATAGGGTGCTCAGTGGCGAAGCTAGGTCTTGCTGGAGATAGTGCAGAATACAGCCTGGGATACTATCAGGTACCATGGAAGTTGTGTTCTTTGCCTTGGATAGGGCCTTTAACACTTGCTGTATGGAGATGTGAGGTGCGGGACAAGTATTGGGGATGTTGAAAAGGCCTTCGGGTGGGAGGGGGGTGAAATTTGCACTGAACCTATCTGCTAGCAGGTTGGCTAGGTCAGCACAGTCAGTGTAAGTGATAATGTTAAGTACTAATTTGGAACAAACCTGGGTTTTGCCATGTAGGTTGCTGACAAAACTGAAGAAGGCTTTGTGATTTCCCTTTCTTTCAGGGGCTAGTTTTGATTCATAATTGGCTTTGGAGGTTTTCACTAGTGATCTAATTTTCTTGTTGAGGCTAAGGAGAGAGTTTTTTCAATTTGCTATTTGTTCCTTTTACCCTTGGACAACAGTTTCTCCCTTTTGTTGTTAAGCCTATTGATGGAGGATGTCCACCAGACAGACGTGTGTTTCCTTGAGGTATAGGTTTTAGTTCTATTGGGTATGGCTGAGTCCATGCATTTGTACAGGTGCTTGTATACTGCATTAACGTACTGTTCAGCATAGTTGTCTGCATCCTCTGAAGGGGTCGATGGTGTGAAGCTACTGATACCCTCCCTTAGGAGGTTGTAGTCAGCTTTTGAGAAGTTATTTAATCTGATTATGGCTGGCCAGGGGGTTGGATACCAAGTTTATGTGACCGCACAGATGTTGGCATCTTCCAATGCAAGGAAAACCTCCAGTGAGTGCATTTTCAGGTTAAGGCTCCTAGCATTAAGCAGCATGACTTTCAATTTGCTTTTTGACAGATCTTTTATACTAGAAGATTTGTCTTTGGGACATTGCCTAAAAAAGACAGAATGGGGAAGGCAAGAGCATTGGTCAGGTCAGGATCCAGAATCCCAGTGGTGACAGATGGAGGCCTGTCAACCATGTCATCCCAGGCAGACAGATACTGGATCCCCTTGGAATGACACCAGAAACTAAGCCAATTGAAG
Organism: Protopterus annectens; assembly: GCF_019279795.1. Classification (NCBI taxonomy): domain Eukaryota; kingdom Metazoa; phylum Chordata; order Ceratodontiformes; family Protopteridae; genus Protopterus; species Protopterus annectens. The sequence continues at coordinate 620,557,448 of NC_056741.1, read as the reverse complement.
TCAATTATTTTTTGTTTCTATTGTGGTATCATTCTTGATCGGTATAGGATGCTGCTTAGGGCTAGGGTCATACCTGCCTGGGACACATACTTTGAGAGCTCAATCATGTCTCTCTTCATATAGTCCAGGGAGGTATGTCTCAAGTCACTCACACCAGCATGGATAATGACAAAGACATACTTGTACTTGTGGAGAGACTTAAGTGCGTGTGTGATTTGGCAGATTCTGGCACCATTAAAGCAACTGACCATGACCTTCTCCTTGTTGAGCCTGGTGAGGGGGGCATCGTTGTGTCTCAGAATTGAGTTGCCAATGACTAGTATGTTTGGTTTATTGTTATGCCTAGTGGGCTGTGTTGGTTTATTGTTATGCTTTATGGGCTGTGTTTGTCAGACACTGATGTGTTGTCTGCTGTGTGTGATGTGCTTGGTGTTGTGTGTGAAATGTTTGTGAGAGTGTTTTGGAGGTCTCTGCTGTTTAGGTAAGTTTTTATTGAGGACCTCTGCATAGGTGGGTGTGTGTTGTGCTTGGTGAAGTGATGTGAGTGGTGTGGTATTTCTGCTGGCAATTTCTTCTTTGTCAGGAATACTGACTGTGGAGCAAGAGAGCATGAATTCCACATTACTAATGTAGATGCACTTCTCGCAAGTAGAAGAATTATTGGCTAGGAGAAGAGGCTGTCAGTAAACATGAGGTAGTCGCTACACTGTCTCAGTATGCTCATTTTGACCATGCTGGCAGGAGAAACTGATGGTAATTGTCCAGACATAGTGTTCTGAATACTTGGGTGGACTTATGGAGAGAGGGTTTTGATAAGGGTTTGTCCACAAAGAGTGTAGACCACAAAAACCTTAAATCAAGGGTAAATGGCCTGAAACCCACGTGCTAAAACCAAAACAAAGATGCTTAGAATAACAGGTACATTTAATCAGGCTACAAATAAACTAATAAATGCAGCAGAATAAAAGCATTGAACACTTATAGGTTCATAGGTGATTACTAGGCTAACGACCACAAGGGCCTTTTTAAGCCTAGCCATGCATCCCAAATCTCTGACAAATTCTGATACCCTTGATAAGTGTAAGCATGGGCCTGGCAGATGAACCATTTACAAGTTACTTCTGTCCATCAGAGAAGTAGGTGCTAAACCAGGGATGAATTTCTGGTTCCCCATCCAAATGTCCAAGTTGCACTTAAATTGGGTTAGGGAGGAACTCTGCTTCACATGGATGAGGAGCCTGTTCCATAGATGGGCTAGTCTCTGGGATACACACCTATCTTTCCAGCAGGTCCTATTTATCTCACAGGCAAGGTTTATGTTTAGAACAGGTTATTCTGGTGCTGTTTCTTTTGTGGATATGCAGGAGGTCTGTCAAAGTGGGATCTGACAATACCCTGTACGCCAGGCATAGATATACCCTCAAAAGCCTGTAGGAGACAGAATATAGTAGGGTCTTGAGGTGGTCTGCATAGGACATATTACTTACACCCTGTATTCTTTTAGGGAGGAACCACTGTGGACATGCCAATTGTTGGATATGCCTGGTTAGGTACATACCAAAGGGGGCATAGGTCTGATGAATGCTGAATACAGTGGAATAGTGACTTACCTGGACATAGATGCCATACCTTTGTTTATAAATTGTGCAACATAGAATGATTTCCTCACCACTGTAGACACGTGATGATCAAAGGCTAGATTACTATCTATGTTTGTCCCTAGGTCCCTGACTACTGGGTCAACTCTAAGGGGTGTGTTGTCAATATGGTGGATGACCTCCCAAAGGATACTATTAGGCATTTCTTGGCATTTAGCTTTAGTCCATGGCTCTGACACTAGTTGTTTGTCTGTGTCAACCCCTCCTGGAGAACATTTGTGCCAGTGTGAGATTCAATAACAGCTTCTAATTTGCAATCATCTGCAAATTTAGTCATCCAGAGACCACTGACATTGGCCTTGACTTCTGAGAAGTAAATGACAAAAAGGAGTGGTCCAAGGACTGATCCCTTGGGGACTACACTTGTGACTGGCCTCTTTGTAAAGGTGGACTCCCCAATTCTAACTTCCTGGGTCCTATCTGTGAGCCATTTGGCTAGCCACCGGGTGACATATGGGTTTGTACCTAACCTCTTGAGTTTGTCAACAATACCCGAGTGGGGTATTGTGTCAAATGCTTTGGCCAGGTCAAGGTAGGTAGTGTGAATGCCTTTACCCTCATCTGTTGCTTTGGTGACCTTCTCGAAGAAGTCCAAAAGACTGAGTAGGCATGATTTGCCCTTGATAAAATCAGACTGGGTTGGGTCCAGTGTCTGGAGGTTTACTATATTTCTCTTGATCATCTCCATGATAATTCTTTCCAAGGCTTTATATATAAGACTAGCGAGACTTATGGGTCTGTATTTTCCAGGGTCTGTAGATGGCCCACTTTTGTGCAGAGGAATGATTATTGCCTTTCTCCATTCATAAGGCACAAAGCCTGTTTGGAGGCTACAGTTAAATAGTAATGCCAGAGGCCCTGATAGGTCATGTTTCATGCTATCAAGAAGGAACCCTGGGATATTGTCTGGGCATTTTGATGCAGTGTCATAGAGAGAGAGCATTAACGACCTGTTCCCTAGTGATAGTAGGGGGATATAGTTATATCTGATGATATTTCCTGAGGGAAAATTGAGGAGGAGAGAGGGGTAAAGTTGGAGCTGAATTTATCAGCCAGGTTTGCTATATCTTCTGGCTCAGTATAGGTGGCTCCATTTACAATGAGCTCTGCACACAATTGTGTACTGCCTTTGAGGTTGGGGACATAGCTAAATAATGGTTTGTGGTTGTCGTTGGGCTGGGAGGCCAAACTTACCTCAAATTCAGCTTTGTTAGACTTTATTTGTCCTCTGAATTGTTTGTTTAGTTTGATGAGAGTGCTTTTATCTTGCTGGATGCTGCACCTGCTAATTTTTTCCCATGATTTTTTTCTTCCTGTTATACAGCTGAATGATTGCGTAATTCCACCAGGGTGGCTTGTTTTTTGAGTTAGTTCTGTACGTTTTCCTGGTGGGTACAGCTGCTTCTCTGCAGCTATTAACATGCTTGTACAGGATTTCTGCATAGGCAGAAGTGTTCTCAGGGTTTATGGGGGCTTGAAATTTTGCCAGGTTCTTACTTAATAGCAGGAGGTTAGCCTTAGAATAGTACCTGAATATTCCAGGTTTAGCTGGGGGTCCAGGTTTTATTTTTACTTCAAAGGAGGCCATTTTGTGGTCTGACCAGCACACAGCAAAGCAAAATAAGGTAGTAAAGTAGGAAGAACACAATTACAGTAAAAGCAGGTTAAAGTGTAATTTTTTTTTTTTAGTGGAGAGGGAGGAAACAGAAGATAGTTGAAGATTAAGAAACTAAGGGGGATGGCCTTCCCAAATGCTCTCTCTGTACACAGTAGACTGAGTTGATGAGATGGGACTGGGAGGAGTGTCCAAAATCAGAGAAGCAAGGGGGTAGTCTTTTTGGTGATCTTTTGGAGCTTCTTTGTCAGCACTGGGGTCAGACTGCCAAATCCCCTTCTCCAGATGAGCCAGTGGTTTTGGAGGCCTTCAAGGTGGGCCCATCCATGTCTTTGGTGGTTCCCTGTCCAAATGCACTTATTTACCTGGTGTCATGGAGGGCATGGAAGGAAGCTGATAGGGTAGAACTGATCACCAAAAAGCCTTAGAAGATCCTCATTCCCTCCAAGGGATTGTCAACACTGGAGTGAGGGTCCTGCTCCCCTGAATAGAGAGTCTTGGGCATTGGACTGCTTAGGGATGGGAGCCTATGCCTCAGCCATGTTCTTGCTAAAGGACTTAAATTGTCTAGCTCACTTTACTAGGCTTCAACAGGACATTGTGTCAGAAGTGTCAAGACCAGTTAAGACACAGTAGACTTCATACTTCCAGAAGACTGCGGAGACTCAGTTCACCACCATCCAATCCATCGATAATGTGTTGGTGTGTCTACTTTTCAAAACAACTGATGCCATGTCCTGGGCAGCTGGTGCCAGCATTGCTATGTGCTGCCAAGCTTGTATAAGGTTGTGTGACTTTTGTGGACTGCTTTAAAGGTGTCCATTATCAATGCTGCATTTGATGGCTCATCTCTTTTTTGGCCGAAAGTTAATGACACTTTAACCAAGAGTGAGCAAGATGGAAAGATTCTGTCTGTCACTGGTGTTTGTTTTCCTATCCCTAAATGGACTTTCTCTTGGAACTAGAAGAAGTTAAAGCATCTCTTTTTCAGGAAATCACAGCAGTTGTTTCAAGAGTCTCTTTCTGAGGGCCCTCCCCCCATGGTGGTTGGACAACCACAATAGATGCTGCCATCATTGCAGGAGTAGCCCACAGAACCAGCGCTTCAGTGGAGACTTACCTGAGAGGCCCTTTCAACAACCATGAAAAGCTTCCAGACTGTCCTGCTTTGGAGGCAGTCAGGGGGTTGGCCATAGGCAATTGAGTTTTATTTGGACAGAATAAAGTCCTCTAGAAAATCTAATCAGTTATTTGTTTCTTTTTCTAAGACTTGACTGGATGTATCTGTATCTAAAGTCACTCTATCCAAATGGCTATCTGATTATATTTCCTTTGCGTATTGTCTTCATAGGTTCATAGATTAGTACTACTGAAAGTTTGCAAGCATCAGTCAGAAACCCACAGGTTGAACAAGACAGAAACAGACAACACAGACATGTCATGATGGTGAGTACATAACTTTTGTTTTTGTGCACTAGCCCCACTTCACTTCAGTCAAATGAGGGATATTGTTTCCCAGTCTTTTCCCAACCATTTTTTGTAATGACATTAATTCTGTATCCAAGTATTCTTATTGAAAGTGATTTGATTACCTCCTGAAGATGCCAGTTGTCTTTTCTTTTGTTAAATTTATATTTGAACATTCTGGTTATAGTGATGCTTTTTAAAAGAGAAGGTACTTTTCAAGTTTATAGTTGCTAATATTGGTAAACCTGATTAGGTTGGTAAAGCCTGTTCAGCACAAAAATAAATAAATTACAAACCTTTTGGGAGCTTCTTGGCACAGGCAGAACTCTAGCATCAGGGATCCTGACTGATTGGTAGAGTTCACCAACTCCATCAGTCACATTTTGGCACCTTATTTGCTGCTTGCACAGTTTTTATCTTTGTTTTTGTTGTTGAAACTTTCAAAAAATTGCCTTGAAGCAGATCTACATGATCTCTCTGTGGCTGTCAAATTATTAGCAAAGACAGAAGTTGGAATTTACTTTGCTTCATTGAGAAAAGCAGCTTAAAACAGTGCCATAAGAGTGCCATAAGTACTGTAAACCTACTGATTTCAGGAGACACAGTAGGCATTATCTTGCTATCAGAGGATGGCAGTGGTTGAAGGTTTCTCATGTAGAAATCAACAGGAGGGCCCCATACTCATTCCCAGGTCTCAGCTGAAGTACTGTTCACAAGGCTCACAGTTTACAGGACAGGCTGCAGCCTAACCCATCCTTAAAGTAAGTCCATTGTTAAAAATGTTCTCTTGTACTCTACAGGTGCTGAGCTTATCCTGGATTACGGAAGGCTGACTATAATTCCCACCCTCAACTTCTACAGCTTTTCAGGAGCCCAGAGGTTTCACACTACTGGATTCCATCCAAAATTCTGTTTTTGATAGTATAGGCCCCATTGAAGCCGTTGGTTGATCAGCCAGAGTTTGAGACCGAACAGCCTGATTAGAGGAGGAGGAGTAGTCTCTAGATTCACATACCATCGTGTTATGAGAACTCAAAGCTGCAGATTCCTTCCTTTGGTTTGTTCCTTACTTCAACCATCTCTGATAAAAGTCCATTGTTTATTTCAAACCAGGGCTCATGGTTTAGCTCTAAACATCAAGCAGATTAGAAATATGGTGGGAATGTGGGGCAAGGGACACAGAGCTATAACTCAAGGAATTAAGCTTGATGCCAGTGTCAAGCCTGGTTTCTCTGACTTGTATATTTTCCTTAATTTGTACACTTTTGGTTGTTGGCTGCCATTGTACAGCCATCTCCATGTGAAGCTGTGCATGAGTTTGCTTTGGATTTAGTGGTGCAACAGGGGGATCCTTTCCCACACAGGCTCCTTTGAAAAGTCTGAGGAACTGGAGACTGTCACTATTACGAAGGACAAAACCCTTGAGCCCTGCCCCACACTGAACCACCCTGTTGATCCCTCCTCTGTAAAGATTCTTGAGGTTCAATGTGGACTGGCTTCTGGACATTCTCTTCCCCCTTAAAACTCCTAAGCATATATGTGAGAAAGAGGAGTTGCCGTCTTGGCTCATCTTCATATGGATTCAGCAATTAAGGATGCCATTACTCTACCCTGAACACACCCAGACTGTGCTGCCTTATATATTTATAATCCACCATGGCAACTACTGTCTGACTTCAGTCCTGCATATGTGTGTCACAGAGCAAATATTTTACCACCAAGGCGTAAGTTAGTAGCTCTGGACACATGTTGCAAGATAGTGTACCATTCTGGTGTGTTGTGGATCTGGGCCCCCCCTACTCATTGCATCTTCTAAATTCAGACCTCCTCAGTAAATCCTAGCCCTGTAAAAGTTCACCACCCTTGAGTCTGGGCAAAAAGAGGAACTTCTGCAGACTCTTGTCTGAGGTTTCCAGAGTGGGTCTCCATGTGGCTCTTTGCAGTTTTGCTTGTGGTGATGTGGCCAGAGGTACAGGTTAATGCTTAGGCATGATTGTGTGGCTTACTCAGTCCTCTTAAAAACAGAATCCTATATGCCAGGTTCAAGGGGAAAGATCCTCTTTGGACAGCCTTTTCAAAATCTGTTGGATTTTGATCTTCCAGGATACTGTAGGTGCACAATGACTAGCAGCTTCTGCAGCTGTTCAGCAAAAAGGAATGCAACCTTCAGACATAACTTACAGTAACCTACAGGAAGGTATGACAACTGCAAACAGACCTGGTTAAAATAAACAAAACACTGATGGAGTATCTCAACACAAACAACAAAAGGCTGGAAAAAATGTAAGAAGCTTTAAACAGATATTCAGATGAAAAATGTACAAATACACAAACTCTGGAAATCGAGCACAGGAGATTCCCAGTAAATTCCAAGTAGGTGACCCAGTACACTATAAATCACTTTATTGTAAAACAACACGATTTAGCGCTTTCATCCACTCACAATGTGGACTTCTTCAGAATACTAATTAATTAAAAAAAAACTGTTTAAATATCAACTCATTTTGGCGCCAGTGGGTTTAACCAATAAAATTCCTTAAAAACTTTAAAGTGATATCTAACCCTTTTAGCACTTGTGCAATATGCAGTATAAAAATTCTTTAAAAAGCTCATTACAAATATTAATGCAGTACATAAAATTACACTGTTGAATAAAAAGTAAAAAAATACATAAATGACTAAATAACTAATGTACTTTACCATTATTCAAAATGGACAAATGTTTCAAGAATAGAATTTATAATAATTTATACAACATCCAGAAAAAAAGATCACAATAATGCCCTATATAGACACATAGAGTGTAAAGGGGAAAAAAATCACAATTTTAAGTTTGGTATACTGGAGATAGTTAGTATAAATCCAAGGGGAGGGAATATTAAGGCTATTTTGGGGGAGAAAGAAGTAAGGTGGCAGTTGCTTCTTGATGCCACAATCCCCCCTGGTTTGAATAATAATATCCCTATAAAACCTGTACTACAGGCACATTTATGATCTAGTAAGCTAAGACTATGAAATAATGGTAAAGTACATTAGTTATTTATTCATTTATGTATTTTTATTCAACAGTGTAATTGCATGTACTGCATTAATATTTGTAGTGAGCTTTTTAAAGAATTTTTATACTGCATATTGCACAAGTGATAAAAGGGTAGATGTAACTTTAACGTTTTTAAGGAATTTTATTGGTTAAACCCATTGGCGCCAAAATGAGTTGATATTTAAACAGTTTTTTTGCAATTAATTAGTATTCTGATGAAGTCCACATTGTGAGTGGATGAAAGCGCTAAATCATGTTGTCTTACAATAAAGTGATTTATAGTGTACTGGGTCACCTACTTGGAATTTATTGGGAATCTCCTGTGCTCGATTTCCAGTGTTTGTGTATTTGTACAATTTTTATTCTGAGTTAGTGTACAGAAATGCATATTTTTCAAAGTTTTGTGTTGTTGCGAGTACAATGGATTCCTTGGATGACATACCATCAATTTTTTCACCAGTTAAGTGAGATGACATGTTAAAACTTCAGTCAGAAGTTGTCATACTTAAAGGTGAAGTTACCAGACTTATTGAACTGTTTACACAACAGAGAACTCTTCCGGAGCAGGAGTATAATTTGGTATGCCCAGCTTTCACACTGAGCGGAAGTGATATCAGGGAGGAGATCCCCAACCGTCAAGGAGATGCCCTTAGCACAAACATTTTAGAAGATGTTTTGGCCTCTTATAGGATTGTTAGCAGCAACAACAACAGTAAGAAGGTGGAGAAGGAGATGATTTGGGATTTTTCTCTGCATGACAATTCAGAGGAGGAGTATCTTCGCAAAGGGGCTAAGCCGAAATGAACTGTGCCATTGCATACATATTCTACAGCCATTAACAGCAAAGGTACTGTTGGCAACAATTTGAATAATAGAACTACAGGTGCTAATGACATTAACAATACACCTGGCGACCCTCAATTTAACGCTTTGTTAAATTTGAATTATGAATTTAATATGTGTAACAGCAACCAAGTTGCAATTAGAAACACAAATGAACTGGACAATAGTATGTATAAGGGAAAATTGAGGGACATGATTTACATGTTGGGTAAAAAACTTGGAGTAATTAAAGGTATTAACTTAATTAAACAAGGGGGAGGAGTTGTAATATATAACTCTTTGGAATACATTAACAAGATGTATGAGATATTACAACAGTCAGGAAACTATGAAACTGTAAATAATAAAAATACAACAAAGCACTTGTAGAGAGATCAACGCTCCTAAATCCAAAACAAATGTAATAAGGCAAAAACCACAAATAGGAGTGAAAGGGCCTCAGAAGTATAAAGTTCCCAAAGATGTATAAAGGTTCTTCAACCCAGTCAGACGCAAGTCAGCATGTAATTCGAATAAGAGATGATTTATTGAGCTAGCGAGTGAGCGCTTTCACCAAACGGCTTTTTCAAACTTCAACAATAGCTATTAAAAACAAGCAACTTATATACACAAGGGAAGAAGTTCATTGGTGTGATCAAGTTAATTGGTTAATGATCAAAAGTATCGCTACATAAAAAACATATCCATATAAAATAAATTAAATCAGCTATATACAAAAATATACATATGAAGGAATGCATATATATATAAATATATATAAAATAAGTATATAAATATATAAGGATTTATATAATACATGGTAGTATATAGAAAATACATAAAACACCTATTCTGGTATTGCAGCTATTAATAAAACTATTAAATCTAACTCATACTTTATGTAGGTAAGACCTGCAGGCAACTTAGAGAACGTATTAGAGAACACGTATATAATATTAGGACCGCGTCTGAACATAATGCTCTAGCCAAACATGTTAGGAATACAGGACCAGATCACCATTTTATTTTTAGTGTGCTACAACAGGTCAAACCTAGCATTAGAGGTGGAGATATTGATTCATATTTACAGGAATGTGAACTCAGATGGATAGTCCGCCTAAGAGCAGATAAATTCCCTGGCATAAATGACAAAGTACAGGTTAAACTGCTACTGCGTAGGAAAAGGTTGTTTAGACCTAAGGTTTGAGTTAGATTTTTTATATTAGTTCTTTAACAGCTGTTGTACCATATCTAGTGGATAGGTTATATATTACTATGTAATATATTCCCCTTTTTAGATTTTATATATATGTTTTTCTTATATATGTGCTTTACATATGTGTTTTTTACATATTTATATATGCTCACTATCCATATATATTTTTATTAGTATGTGTATATATGTCTATGTATATATTTTTTCGCATACATTTTTCTATACCTCTTTGTACATTGATAAATAAAGCCTAGGTTAGATCCTTATCAAGCACAAGTTACATAGATTTAAAGTATGAGTTAGATTTAATAGTTTTATTTATAGCTGCAATACCAGAATAGGTGTTTTATGTATTTTCTATATACTACCATGTATTATATAAATCCTTATATATTTATATACTTATTTTATATATATTTATATATATATGCATTCCTTCATATGTATATTTTTGTATATAGCTGATTTAATTTATTTTATATGGATATGTTTTTTATGTAGCGATACTTTTGATCATTAACCAATTAACTTGATCACACCAATGAACGTCTTCCCTTGTGTATATAAGTTGCTTGTTTTTAATAGCTATTGTTGAAGTTTGAAAAAGCCGTTTGGTGAAAGCACTCACTCGCTAGCTCAATAAATCATCTCTTATTCGAATTACATGCTGACTTGCGTCTGACTGGGTTGAAGAACCTTTATACATCTTTGGGAACTTTATACTTCTGAGGCCCTTTCGCTCCTATTTGTGGTTTTTGCCAAACTATGAAACTGTATCTATCAATGAAATACACATTGCATATAGATGCATAGACATGTATTTGGTGGAATATCTACTTGATAACAGGGTGACACCAGATGTGTACAATTTTATGAAGGTGGATTTTCCTAAATTAGCAACAATAGTAGGTATCCCAAAGGTTCACAAATACATTAGTAACCCCCCATTTAGGCCCATTATCTCGGGATGTCATTCTAAACCCTTCCCTATAAGGGTAGCTATAGACCACTGGTTGAAGCATATATATGACAAAGTACCTCATATTTTAAAGGATTCGTGGGACTTTTTAAGTAGACTGACAACTAATCTATGGAAGCAGGAGTTGACTTTGATCGCTATAGATGTAGTGGATCTCTTCTCATGTATTCCAAAACAGGAAGGCTTGGATGGATTCTGTAATAGTAATAGAAAACATGCGGGTATAGGATGGGACCAGACTAGGCTTATTGTGGATTGCATGACCTTAGTGTTGGAGAATAATTTTATATTCTGTGAAGGTGAACACTACAGGCAGACTAAAGTTGTGGCCATGGGGGCGGCAAGTGCCCTCATATTTGTTAACCTTATAATGTTGGATTGGGAAGAAAACCACATATTCAACAGCGAGCATTACAACAACATCAGATTATATACAAGGTTTTTGGATGATATTTTTATCATTTGAGATGGCCCCTTAGAGATGATAGAGCAATTCATTGGATATTTAAATAGTACTAGTGCGTTTTTGAAATTTACACATAGTGTTAATACTGATGGCATAGCATACTGGGATACTTATATAGTTAATACCTCCACTGGTTTCAAATCTCGTATTTACAGGAAGGATACCTTTAGTAATAATTATTTAGAATATAGAAGTAATCATCCTAGGAAACAAATGCGGAATATAATTAAAGGGCAGTGCATTAGAGCTGCCAGGATGACATCATGTTATGATGATATGGTACAGGAAATGAAGTATATTGGTTCCCTATTTGAAGAAAGAGGTTATCCTAGGGGTTTGATAGATGATGTTATGAGATTTGTTACAAAAGAATGGGGTAATAAATACAAACTTATATTAGGGACAGGAATTATGCAAGATAAACCAAGTATGGAACACAATAACGATTCAAAATATAGTCGAGCATGTATATTGGAATATGGTCCCCATGTAAACAAAGTCAAACGTCTTATTTGTAACAATTGGAATATTCTGAAGGCAGATGAAGATATTAATCAAGTTATAGAAGAGACACCTACCTTTGTATATAGGATGGCAAGGAACTTAAAGAGTAATTTTGAGAATAACAGCGAACTTAGGGGAAAGTACAATAGGATAGGACACACCAGAAAATGTGGAAATTGCAAACAATGCAGCTCCATACTTGAAATTGACAGTGTCATTTTGGAAAATGTTAATAAGACAAAGGTTATGTTTAAACAGTGTAATTGTAATACCAAACATGTGGTATACATGGCTAAATGTATAGAGTGTCCGGGGTATTACGTAGACAAAACGGACAGATGTTTCAAGAATAGAATTTATGATCATTTATACAACATCTGGAAAAAAGATCACAATAATGCCCTATATAGACACACAGAGTGTAAAGGGGAAAATCACAGTTTTAAGTTTGGTATACTGGAGATAGTATAAAGCCAAGGGAAGGGAATATTAAGGCTATTTTGGGGGAGAAAGAAGTAAAGTGGCAGTTGCTTCTTGATGCCACAACCCCCCTGGATTGAACAATAGTATCCCTATAAAACCTACATTACAGGCATGTTTATGATCTAGTAAGCTAAGACTATGAAATAATGGTAAAGTACATTAGTTATTTAATCATTTTTGTATTTTTTATTCAGCAGTATAATTTTATGTACTGCATTAATATTTGTAATGAGCTTTTTAAAGAATTGTTATACTGCATATTGCACAAGTGATAAAAGGGTTAGATATCACTTTAAAGTTTTTAAGAAATTTTATTGGTTAAACCCATTGGCGCCAAAATGAGTTGATATTTAAACAGGTTTTTTTGCAATTAATTAGTATTCTGATGAAGTCCACATTGTGAGTGGATGAAAGAGCTAAATCATGTTGTTTTACAATAAAGTGATTTATAGTGTACTGGGTCACGTACTTGGAATTTATTGGGAATCTCATGTGCTCGATTTCCAGCATTTGTGTACTTGTACATTTTTTATTCTGAGTTGGAGTACAGAAACACATATTTTTCAAAGATATTCAGATAAAATAATAAACCTGCAAAAATTAGAGGTCGAAATAAAGAAAAGGCTGGCTGAATATGAAACTGCTCAGTAAGTGATGTTTCAAAAATAAGAGAATTAGAGGACAAAGCATGTAGGGAAATCCTGATATTTTCAGCTATACCAGAGAAGCTGGAAGGAACAGACTGCATTAATTTTATGAAAGCATAAATAAGCAACTGGACTGGTATTCCTCAGCAGGAGATGTTAGTTGAAAGGGCACATTGTGTGTATGCTCCAAACCTAGCTATAAGAAACCAATCTAGACCTTTAATAGTAAAGATAAAATCCTACCAGCAGAAGTTGTTGATTCTAAAAAACATTGTGGCAGAAGAACAAAATACTAAAAGTGGAAGACAGCAGAGTGTTTGTGGAGAATGATTAATTAATGTACATCAGACAGAAGAAGAGCAACTTTATTCCACTATTCAGGGAATGTCGAGATGCAGGTGTGAGATTCAAACTGCTGTATCCAGCTGTTTTCAAGGTATTCTTCCCTGGATGGACAAAATCATTTTTGATGAAGTCCATGCTAAGGAGGAAATACAAACGTTTGTCCAACAAAAAGTAAGCTGTGAAACAGAAGGAGATTTTGCTTCTTGTTTTTCTGGTAATAAAGACGACAGATGTTTGAAACCTTTTTAAATTTATAAACAGAAAACAAATCGAGAGTATGTTGGAAATGAAGCAGAGACAGGATTTCGGAGATGAACATTTATAAAACCAGCAACTTAGTATGGGATTACAATGCAGTAATTAATTTGTGAAATATTGCAGAACAAGTAAATCTGGAAATATTGGACTTTCTCAGAATTTGTTGGACTTGTGGGGGACTCTAAAGCATATGTCCTACTTTATGCCATTAATGTTCAGAAAAGTGCTTTGGGGAGGGCAAGAGGAAGGAGAAACTTAACTGTAAGTGAAGATTGTTTTTCTTAAATATTACCAGTTTTGTTGCATGTGGTTTTCTTTACATGATATAAAGCAAATTTTTTTAAGTTATTTTTATGTGTAAAGGGGATTGCAAACAGGTGCTTCTTTTTTTCTTTTCTTTCTCCCTTTTGTCCCTCTTCTTGTTCAGTTTTAAGAAATGTAAGCACTGCAATGTTTAAAAAAGCCTGGTTAACAAGAAAAAATAATGTGATTTTATTCATTCTAGCATGGGTAAATGACTGGAATAAAGACCTTAGATTGATTTAGTAGCAAGTTTTAAGAGAGAGCAAGTAAATTAACAAGAACAATGAATATCATGAGGCCTTTTTTTCTAGCAAATACATGTATGCTCAGTAACAATTTTGTAGCTGGTCTTCATGTTTCCATGCAATCAGTCTGACAAAGAAAAATTGGCTGTCTGGTTCTCATGTCTCCACGGAGAGAATCTGATAAAGAGAAATTGGCTACAGTTGGTGAGTGACTGGCTGAGGAAAAAAAAGACAAGAAAAAAGAAATTGGCTAGGGTATAATGTTCTCTGAAAGCATTTGGAGACTTTCCAAAGGTAGTTAATGTTCTCTGAAAACATTCAGGCATTTTCCCAGCTGAGAAAGCTATAAAGATAAGACAAAATCAGTCAGGACTTAGTAGAAGCACAGGCTGCACCATGCATCTTAGCATGGATGACTTTTCTTTTAGGTTAAATCAAGTCTCTGACTATGTCAGTTTGGAACTTTTGCTTCTATTAGGAGGTTAAAACTTCAGTATTTAAAGGTGTACATAGTTGTGTGTGTTAGTATTAAGTTAATAGGTTTTAGGGGGCATTGGGGTGTGTTTATTTTTTTTTGTTTGAGGGCTTTCAGTAAAACAAAAATATTTACAAGATGTGACATAGGCTCAAAGGTATATGACAAGAAACAACTGTATAAAAGTTCAGCCTGCCAAACAGTGTATGCATGTAACACAAAAGCTGGAACCAGACATTTAACAAAAAGGTGTTATACATAAAAAGTGGGAATAGTAGCTTTTTAATACAATAATGCTTTCTTTAAAGTCTTTACATGTAAATGGCATCACAGATAAATACAAACAAGAAAGAGTAGATAATGCAAACAATAAAGAGTCTGTATTAAAAATATAGAGTACAAATAGCTATGTTATAGGAGACACATGTAGAAAGAACACAATGTGTGAATTTGATAAAGAAAGGTATTCAGGATGGTTATTCAGTAGAATACCTGGGACAAAGGAAAAGAAGGGTACTTATATTAATTGCAAGAGGAGCTCCAATAGTGGTAGAAGAAGATAAAAAAGACAATAATGGCAGATTTGTAGTGCTCAGGGGCTACTTACAAATGAAGAGTATTACAGTGGCATGTATTTACATTCCACCTAAAACTGCTATAATGGAGCTCAAGAAAATTCTGGGAGAAATAATCAGTTTTCAGCAAGGAATATTACTTGAAGGTGGGGACTGGAACTTGATTTGCAGCAGTGAATATATGGCTAGGAGACCCAGATGGGAAAAATAACAGGGGAGGGTAGATTTTTGAAGAAATTTATGAAGATATTTGGCATGGAAGATGTGAATTCAGTAATAGAAGTTCAGAGTGAATTTACATATTATTCCCCAAGATCCAAAAACTGGGCTAGGCTGCAGAGAATTTACATTTTGCAGGGAAATGTGCATTTAATTGAAGGTCTTGATACCTACCCAATAACTATTTAAAATCATGTGCCAATAATGGCTAAAATAAAAACACAGAGGTGAAATAAAAATGAGACATTGGCACTTTCCCACCTATCTGTTGAAAAGAGAGGAATTTAAGGAATGGGTAGTGGAGATTATTCAAGAGCTGTTAGGATAGAAATTTCTTCTGAAAATTTAGCTAGGGAGTGGGATAAAATGAAGGATCTATATTAGAACATTGAAGTTTCAGAACTTCGAATGTTCTAATATCGACACCTACTAACCAAAAACCGATAAGACCGAAAATTGAGAGCAGCCAATTTTTTACTAGGGAAAAAATTTGCTGATCCAAAACACATACACACAACACAAACACACCAAACAAACTGTAATCCACACACATACACCTAAAATCTTACATCTAAACCTACACTAAACTGTACATACACCACTATCTACCCACTTACCTTAACCCAAACCCTAACCCTAAGGTCCACCACTATCACACACATACCTCACCCGCGCCCTAACCCTAACTCACCTAACCCACCCTAACCTTCACGTCCACACATTCGCACACTTACCTGACCCGCACTCTAACCCTAACTCACCTATTCCACCCTAACCCTCACGTCCACACAATCGGACACTTACCTGAACCCAACTGTAACTTTCCACCACAGAGCTGAAAATAGTGAAGCGACAGGAACGGACAACCAAATTCTTTCCCTAGGAAAGAATTTGGTTACCTAAATTTTTGCTATTTTCAACTTTTGGTTAGTAGGTGTCGATATTAGAACATTCGAAGTTCTGAAACTTCGATGTTCTAATATAGACCCAAAATGAAGATGGAGTTTAAAAATAGGGTGGAAATAAATGAAAGAACTATGGTTAAGAAGTATGAATTATTTAGAGGGACTGACAAATCTTAAAGTATTGAAGAATAGGGCAAATCTCACATAACAAGATGATGAACTGCAGAATGCTAGGCAGAAAATAAGGGGATACATCGATAATATACACAAGCTTAGAAAGATTGCTGTTAAGCAACTGTTTTTGATAATAACACTAGAGCACAAAAAACGTTTAGCACAATGACTCAGACAAACACAAAGTTGAAAGGGCTGTCACCAGACTTATGGAGCCTATAACAAAGAAGGTAACGAGATCCTGTAGAGGTATTAGAAATATTTTGGAAATTCTGAGTGTCTCTATAAAGCAGAGAAATATGAAAATCATGAAAAGATACAAATGGAAATGTTTATGGAAGAGTTAAATATCACAAGAGATAGATGATGCTCAATTATTAACAGTTAAGATAGGAGGAGATGAGATAAAAATTGTGATGTATAACCAATGTACAGGAAAGTCTGCAGGAATAGATGGTACTCCTGTGGAAGTTTTTAGTTAGGAGGAAAAAAACTGATAAAAATCTGGAAGGTTTTGTTTAACAATATCTTAAGAGGAGGAGAAATACCACTATCCTGGAAGAAAGCAGTAGTAGCTGTAATACCTAAAGACAGTAAGGATCAATCAGATACAGCTTCATACAGGCCCATTTCAGTACTAAACCATGATTATAAAATGCTCATGTCTATAATGGCTAAAATAATGGCAAAAGTAATGCCAAAACTGATAAACATGGATCAATGAGGTTTTGTAGAGGGGAGTCAAACATTTGACAACATTAACAGAACACTGATGATCTAGAGGAAAGCAGAATATAAGAAAATACCATTGCTGTTGGTGGGTCTTGATGCAGCAAAAGTATTTAACAGAGTAAGCTGGGACTTTATGAGTATGGCAATGGAAGCATCTGTATTCCCTGATAAAATTATAAGGTTGTTTAGGAGGATATATGAGAGATTGGAAGTGAAAATTAAAGCAGACGGGTTCCTCTCTGATAATTTCTGCTTGAGAAGAGGAACCAGGCAGGGGTGTCCTCATTCCCCTTTCTTATTTGCATTATGTTTAGAACCATTGGCCAAGAAAATAAGGGACTCAGAAATTCAAGAATATAACTGATATGGCAGACAAAAAAAACTGGCTGTATTTGGAGATTATTATACCTGATAAAACCAGAAAAGGACATTACAGTGTTGTGGAACATTTTCAGTTTCAAACCTTTTTGGGATACAAAATTAATGATGCTAAAACAAAGGCAATAGTACTAAATTATGTACCTACACACACAAATTGGTTCAGCAATATCCGTATTTAGAGGGACATGATAAAATTAAGTATTTAGGAGTACGCATTAAAAATAATACCAGTGTGGCAGCTAAAGATATGTGGGAAGGAAGGACTCAGGGTCTATTATCGCTGAGCAGTTGTCTTCATTTCCAGTAAGGGGATCAAAGCATTTAAATGAACTGGGTGAGGAGAGTGTTTACAGGAAGACTTTAATATCATGCAGTCAGGAATTTGTACAAGCACTCGCCCTAACAAAGACCACCCATTGAAAAGGTAAGGGTGGTGGGGGTAGGGTTTTATAACAGAAATATCCATGCAGGAGGAGGAGCCAAAAGGCAGTATTATTCTATGATTGTTGTTCAGCTTGTTCCATATAAAGGCTGGTTAAAAGGACAGAGGGCTCGAGAAATTTCAGCAGCGAAGTACTTTATTGTGGGCATTATACAGTAACACGAGCTGACATTCTATTGAAAACCTGATGAAATGGAAGTCCTATGAGTTAAGATTACTTCACCTTACAACAGCCTTCTCTGCTCCAGCAATGCCAGTTTGGTCGATCAGATTTACAGTTTGTCTAAAATTCTGAAGGGCTATGCAGAGCAGCTCTTGCAGAAATATAACAGCCAAGGCTATCCATTTAACTGGTCAAGCTTCAATCCCAAACTGACGCCAATTCCAGGACTTCCTGAGGCTGAGGAGCAAGTGTTAGAAAACCTTAGCAAAACAGAATGTCTGCAGCAAGATTATATAGCCTGTATGAGCATTTCTAAATTCCTTGCCGTTGTATTGGAAGACCAGAAGGACTTAAATGGACTGGATACTGACCTTCTTAAAAGGCTTACAGAAAGTCCTGCTCAAATACGAGGGATGGCCTCCAATCTCAATGATATTATGACTGTTTTGAGCATCCCCATTCCAGATGTGACATTACAATCTATTCAGTCTCCTTCCTCATCCTTTGATAAAAAGGTCTTTGGATACCATGTTTGCAAGACGTATTATGAATGGATGCTTTGGATGGAAAAAGTGTTTGCTGTGATGAACAGAAGCTAGCAAGGATTTAAACATAACACTGATGGAGGTGACTTTTACTGTACTACAGCAGTTTTTATGATGAAGGAAAGAAATCTGTATTCCAAATGGGACTTCATAGAACTTCATATAAAATGTGCTTTGGGACAATATTTTTATGGAGTGATTTTTTTCAGGGCACTAAACAAACTGGAACACCAGTAAGTCCCAGTTATTTTAGATTTCATAATTTTTGTCCTTCCCATTTTACTTTGTATTTAAAACTTCCTAAACTTCTAACTATATGCTTGAGTGGGAAGGTCAAAAATGATGATTCAGTGATATTTACATGATGGGATAGGTGATGCTGCTATTTTCCATACCATTTCTACTGTATATACATTGGCTGAGGAAGTCCAGTATTAATGGGTGACATTTATGATAAGGCCCTCTACCTGTTAACACTTCTAAATGCTCTCTTTATCTGCAAATAGCACTTGTCACCGAATAGTAATGTGACAGAATTTTAATTTTTTAATAAAGTTTTATACAACTAAACTTTTTTACTAAATACAGTAACGAGACTGTGCACATAAACAAAAATCATAGCTCTAGGTTACACAAGGGTTTTAGATTGACTAAAATGTTGCCAAATAGTAAACTGACCTTTAAGATATGTTGTATTTGTATATTTTTGCTTTATGTATTCTTTATGGATGACTTAGAAGATGGATTATCACACATGATGATCATAGATGAATGTAGATCAGAACCTAGATAATAGCAAAATGAATAGGATGGCTGAACAGAGAGTAAAGTTGAAGTATGAAGATCAATATGATAGCATTACAGACTAAAGCAATACAAATTAGGTAATGCAGGTATATCATTTTAATAAACCACAACCCTCTTCAACTGTGTCTAGTTCTGTACTGCCAAGCCTATATTTGTTTAACTCATTTGTAATGCAGTTTGTAAGCAGTCATCTGTCTTGTACTGTCATTACTAGCCTTTCATCTATTGGGCTAAGGTCCCCTCTCCTTAAACATTCATATATCAAACCTTGTTGCTGTGCTGTTTTAGCTATTTAGCGGTAAGGAAGAATAATGCGGAACTGATGAGGAACAAAGGTAGGAGGAAAGGATGTCACTGGGATATGATTGGTGACAAACCCAGCTGGTGCAACAGGGGTGGCTTGTGTGTAAATGCCATTCCTCAGTCTTCTGTGAGAGAACTGGTAGAACTTGTACTGTCCTGTTTTCAGCTGACCAGTTAGAAAGGCAATCCAGATCATTACTTGAATGATTACAACACAATGCAGAAAGGCCAAAAAGGAAAACTGCAGCTGTTCCTGAGAAGGAGAGGAAACGCAGCAGGAAATTGTTGGAAAATGTTAGGGGATCAAATATATAGGAAAAAATAGTTTGAGGGTAGGCCAAAGGTAAGAATGGTCAATAGAAAATGGTTAGATCAGCATAAGTTAAGGATGAACCAAAAATGGATTGGTAGATATGCAGAGTTAATGCTGTTAAGTTAGACTGTAGAAAGAGAACAGTGTTGTGGCAAGAATATAAATGAAGAACATATTTATAGGCAACACCCTATGGTAGTTAGGAGTGGCAGACCATTGTCAACACAGACTGGAACAATGGTTCAATCCACTACAGTGTGAGGATCCAAGCTGTACCTGACTAAAGCAGGAAAGAACAGTGGAGTAAACTGCAGAACAGATCCTTGGAAGCCAGTCACTAATGGTACTTGTAGTAAGGAATGCCTTTCTGTAAACTTGTATTTCTGATGCAGTCAAATTAGTTCTGCAAGCCACTTTGTGTCCTAAATCGTGCAATGGAAAATCGACAGAAGGTTAGTGCTGCCTCAGTCTTGGAACATAAATAAGACCCATGGTAGTGTTCAGAGTGCAGATGCAAATTAATCTTTGCAGAATTGCAGTATATCTAACAAGAGCCAGTGCAGATGCTGCAGTACAGATAAGAAGAAAATCTTTAATCAGAAAGCAGTCAAGGCAGCTACAAGTTATCTTTCCATATCACATGGGGGAAGATGTTAAACCATAGTAAATACTGAGGTTCAATTCCCAAAATACATCTGTTATTAAACAGTAGGTAAAAGAGCATGCAATATCTCTCTAGACTTAACAACATTCTATTTAATTATCAGCCATAGTGGAGATGGTGAATTTACAATCTACCCTGTAAAAGCAGGATGTTTGCCTTTCTGCTTTTTAATTTGTCTTGCCTGTCCATGTCACCTAAAGCTAACACCTTCAGAATTATGTTATGTGGGGTATCCAATAGGATTTTGTATACACTTGTAAAGTATTCTGGGTAAACAAAATCCAGTTGTCTTCAGCTATGAAGACATTTGTGGTATTTCCTGCACTACAACATCTAGTTGACAATATAGGTTTACTATGTTTACAGGGAATACAGCTTTCCCCTGCCTTCACTTAGTGCAGAGTATAGTATGCTGTGCACTGTTACTGATGTGGAGGTGTTTGAATAGCACAGGTCCATGGTCTATCTAGTTCCATTTATCATCCCCCCCATGATGGGGGGGGGGACAGGTTGGAGCTTTTCTAATATTGGACAGGCCATTATTAATGAAATTAAGTACAAAAACACTTTATTTCTATACCAGAAAGCTTATAGTGTGACAGTGTATGTATACCATCTCAGTGAAGTTCTTAATTCAGTTTTCTTTGAAAACATCTCATGTTCTCTAAATGGCTGCAAAATACATTAACCTGATAAATGCAGCTTCAGTACTACAGCATAAGCAAGTTCATTTTCAAAGTATGGCATTCCACTTGCTAAACACAATAGACAATATGCATTTCCAGTAGGAGACTTCTGTAACAGTAACCTATATACTAATTTTAGTCTAAAAAGATGTTATGATAGGACTTTTCTGGTTCAAGCAATAATTTGAGTCACCATTGTTAGCAAAGTAAAAAGCCAAAGCAGCACACTTTTTTTGCATTGGAAACATGTATATAGTAATGGGAATGTATGCATCTCCAGTGGCTTCATAGGTTCATAGATTAGTACTAAGCTAACTGCCGTTGTGGACCATTTTAAGCCTAGCCAATTACCCCATGTAAGAATCAAACCCTGTACTTTGTGTTTGCAAGGTAAACTCCTTAACCATTAGGCCACCCTCCCACCCACTTGCTACAATTGCTTTGGAAAGTGCAGCAAAATACCTTAATCTACTTAGTTTGTTATGAATTCAAGAATAAAACAAAATTAGCCTGACAGGGTGGGAGGCTGGCATAATGGTCAAGGTGTTTATCTTACAAACATAAGGTGCAGGGTTTGATTTTCACATGGGGTAATTGGCTAGGTTGAAAATGGACCACAAGGGCAGTTAGCCTAGTACTAATCTATGAACCTATGAAGAGACTAAACAAAATATGACAAAAACTGAGAAATCGTAAGCTCTGTGATATGGATAGTATGATACAAGCAGTTAAAATGTTTTTGTCCCTTTAATCTTATACACAGATCAGGCATATTTTTATCAACCAGAGCAGAAGTTGTGGATAGCAATTAATAAAGAGCTGAAGGACTTTATCTGGGAGGGGAAGATAGCAAGTGTCAAGTGGGATAAGCTGATTCTTCCCAGTAGAACAGGGTGGATCGGGATAACCCAATTCGAAGGGGTATTTTAGAGATACACAGTTAAGGCTCCTATATATAGCAGAAGCAGAAACCTATAATTCAAAATAGAAAATGATGATGATGACCCGGGGAGAAGCTCAAGAAACAAGGTGAGACTGGGATTTTGGATACAGACATTTAAGGAGAATAACAATAATCATACAGAATATTATATTCATAAAGTAGCAGAAAATATTCTAAGAACTAATCCAACATTGGAGTAGAGAAAGGAGATTCTGTCCATAGGGATGACTGCAATTAGGGATACAGACAGTAGGCAAGAGGGTCCTGGAATTTATTGGATAAAGCTGACAAAGGAACAAATGCATTGGAGCAAATACCTATAGAGGGAAAGGTAACAGAATAGGGAGATGACAAGAGTTTTTGAACTGCAAGTTAGAGATTGCCTTCCCAATCAAGGACTGATATAAGAGCATATGCAAAGAGAAAGAAATATGGGTGTCCTAAACAAAAGATTATCACCTGTAGAATTTTAGTAGAATCTAGAACAGAAGCTGTTGTTAAAAAATGAATAATTGGTAGAGCATATAAAATATTGCATGATAACTATAAGAATCGATCAGAGGAGGTTAGAAAGGATTGGGAAGAGAGACTGGATAAGCAATTCACAAGGAAACAATGGGGCAATATATGTTTGTCTCTCAAATGTGCAACAAAATCTAGAAGATTTAGGATTTTTGCTTAGAAATGTTTACACAGATATTTTTTTACCTCAAATAGACTCCAGAGAATTTTTCCTCAGCTAGACAGCAAATGTTGAAGGTGTGATGGGGAAGAAAGAGGAAATTGGGAACATATTTTCTGAGAGTGTAATAAGTAGGCAGACTTTAAAGATTCCCTGCAGACAACTGTATCAGAGATACTGGGTGAACAAATTGGTGTAACTTGGGAAATGATTTGTCTTAGCTATAATCCAGAATTGGAATTGCCTAGACATAGTAAGACCTTGCTGAGTTTAATTTTGGTGGCTGCCAAAAAAGCAGTTACTAGCAAATGGAAATCAAAGTCTAAATCAACTGTACTAGAAATAGTGAATACAGTAAGAGAGAGAAATCAGGTGGAATTGAAATCTTTAGAAAAATTTAGGAGCAAATTGCATAGGAAAAAATGGGAATTGTTGGAAAAATACATACAGGGGAGGAATGAGCTTTAAAAGAAGGCAGGGTCTGAATGAGCTATGTAATGTTTGATTGACAATGATTGGATAGATTATAAGTAATGTATATCATTTGCAACTAAAATTTTGTCAACATGGTTTGGGATGTAAAATGCTTGCAATTGAGATTGTCAGTATGGTTTGTTTTTATTTATATAAATGTATGGTTGCCTATGTCATAAGTGATAATTTAATAAATATGTTTCTTGTTTAAAAAAGAAAAAAAAGACCTGATGGAGTTCCTGTTGAGGATCTAAGCTTTCATCAGTGTAGATCACTTTGTGATCTCTTGTGACCCTTCCTGCAAGCCAGGCCAGCCTCAGAAGGGGGAAAACTCTTTAAAGAGTAAGGAAGAGGAGGAGAAGGGCATGTAAACATTGAGCCCATATGTCATCTTAACTGGTGTGAACTATGTAGTCATTGCCCAACACTTGGGTTGCTTGTGAGTGTGGTTCTTTATACTCACCTCAGCTTGTGGAGCCAGTGGTGTGAGATGTGGTCCAGTTGCCCATGTTTTAGAGCTGTTATTTTGTCCCACCAGAAAGAGTTCCTTTAAGAGACTAAGCTATCTCAGCAGAGCTCTTGGGCAAGCACAAACTTCTGAAAGATACTGTAGAAGCTGTGTAATGTTTGCAACTAGGATTATGTCAATATGGTTTCTGATGTAAAATGCTTGCAGCTGGGATTATATCAGTATAGTTTGTTTTCATTTGTACAAATGTATGATAACCTATGTCGTAAGTACTAATTCAATAAAGATGTTTCTTGTTAAAAAAATGTTTTGATCTAGTAAAAAAAGGATCCTGTTATGGGAGCTAAGGATATGTAGGAAGAGACTACACAAAAGATAATACAGAAATTGAGAAATTAGAAACTCT
This sequence comes from Protopterus annectens, assembly GCF_019279795.1. Taxonomy (NCBI): domain Eukaryota; kingdom Metazoa; phylum Chordata; order Ceratodontiformes; family Protopteridae; genus Protopterus; species Protopterus annectens. The sequence goes on along the minus strand of NC_056741.1, from coordinate 620,533,042 downwards.
GTTTTATGTATACGGATAGCAAGATACAAGCAGTGAAAATGTGTTTAGTCCTTTTAATTTTACGCACAGATCAAGCATATTGTTATCAACCCAAGGACAAGTTTTGGATAGCAATTAATAAACAGTTAAATTATTTTATCTGGGAGGGAAAGAGGGCAAGAATCAAGTGGAATAAACTGATCCTTTCAATAGAACAAGGTGGTTTGGGATTACATGATTTGAAGGGGGTTATTTCAGAGCTACACCGTTAAGGCTCCTTTACCTAGCACAAGCAGAAATCTATAATTCAACGAGGAAAGGGATGTTGACAAAATGGGGGGAAAGCTCAAGAAAGAGAGACAGGGATTTGGATGCAGATTCTTAAAGTGTATAACAATACAGAATACTATAGTCATAAAGTAGCAGAAAGTATTCTAAGTAGTAAGCCAACAGGAAACTGGATAAAGGAGATTTTGCCAATAGGGATGACAGCAATTATGGGTACAAAGAATAGGCAAGAGGGTACTAAAATTTAGTGGAGAAAATTGGCAAAGGAACCAAGGTATTGAAGAATTAGAAAGGGAAAGCTAATTGAATGGGAGGAGGCCAAGAATTCATTTGGACTGCAGGCTAGAGATTGCCTTCCCTATCAAGGTTTAATAACAGAGTGCAGACAAAGAGGAGCTGAGGATCCTAAGCGAAAGACTAGCACTGGTAGAGTTTCAGTAGAGTCTAGAACAGAAGCTGCTGTTAAAAAAGGGATATTTAGTACTGCATATAAAATATTGCATGATAACTGTAAGAATCAATCAGAGGAGGTTAGGATGGATTGGGAAGAGAGAGCGAAAAAGCAAGTCACAAAAAAAACAATGGGAGGATATATGTATTACTCTCAAGTATGCATCAAAGTCAGGAAGATTTAGGATTTTTGCTTGGAAGTATTTGCATAAGTATTTTATACCCCAAGCCGACCCCAAAGAATTTTTCCTCAGGTAGATTACAAATGTTGGAGATGTGATGGAGAAGAAAGAGGTAATTGAGAACATATGTTTTTGGGAGTGTTATGAGTTGGCAGATTTTAAAAATTCCTTGCAGACTACTCTGTCAGAAATTTTGGGAGAGAAAAGTGGTATAACTAAAGAAATGATTTTTTGAGCTGTGATTCAGAATCAGAATTGCCTAGACATAATAAGGACTTGCCAAATTAAATTCTGGTGGCTTTCAAAAAAGCAATTACTAGAAAATGGAAATCCAAGTCTAAACCAACCATACTAAAGTAGTGAATATAGTAACAGAGATAAACGAACTGAAGGTTGGTTCTTTAGAAAAAGGTAGAAGCAAATTGCATAGAAAACATGGGAATTGTGGAAACAATACAAGTAGAATAATGTTTTGAAGGAGGAATGAGGTTTAAGAAAAGGCAGAAATTGAATGAGCTATGAAATGTTTGACTGAAAATGACTGAATAGAATAGAGGATTATAAGTTATGTATGATGTTTGCAACTGAAAATATATCAGTTTGTTTTCGGGTCTATATTAGAACACCGAGCATTCAAAATTTCAAGTGTTCTAATATCGAACTCTATGAATCAAAGATTTAAAACATCGAACATACAGAACAGCGAATTTTTTCCTAGAGGAAAAAAATTGCTGTTCCAAAACACATACACACAACACAAGCACACCAAACAAACAGCAATCCACACACATACACCTAAACTCTTACACCTAACCCTACACTAAACTATACATACGCCACTAACTATCCACTTACCTTAACCCAAACCCTAACCCTAAGGTCCGTCACTATCACACAGTCACCTCACCCGTGCCCTAACCCTAACTCACCTACCCTGCCCTAACCCTCACATTCACACAACTGCACACTTACCTGACCCGCGCCCTAACCCTAACTCACCTAACCAGCCCTAACCCTCACGTCCACACAATCACACACTTACCTGAACCTGACCCGTAACTTTCCACCACAGTGCTAAAAATACCAAAGCAACATAAACGGACAACCAAATTTTTTCCCTAGGAAAAAATTTGGTTTTCTGTTTCTTCGATATTTTCAGCATTCGCTGAAAACAGGTTGATATTAGAACACTCGAAAATATCAACGTTCAGTGTTGTAATATAGACCCTTTGTTTTCATTTATATTTATGTATAATTGTCTATGTTATCAGTGATAATTCAACAAAGATGTTTCTTGTGAAAAAAAAGATTAGTGCATGATTTATGGTATATTATGTTAGGATTGTACTCTGCCCCTTTCAATTAGTGTGATTTCTGACCTCAAAAATATATGAGGTAAGTATGGAAAAACTATAAATGTGTACAGTTACTTACAACAATTAAGATTTTAAACATGTTATCCTACATGTTGTAAACAGTAACTATATAGTGTTGACTCCACTAAAATGTTATTTGAGATCTAATGTATGGTTGCTGCCTTTCATCAATATAAATAGTATTATAAACATGTTTCTACCTTTTATTAATATTTAAGAATTTAATTTGGATACTGATAATTCAATGTAATAATGAGTGATTATTAACTGGCAAAATTACTCATGTACCAACACACTTGCTCAACGTTTTCTGGAATTCATTAATTCCAACAACCTGGACCAACTCATTCTTACTCCCACCAGGTGTAGAAACATCCTTGACCTGGTCATTACTAACATGGGCGACTGTTGCTCTACACCAGTAATCAACTCCTCCCTAGTCAGATCTGACCACAAGCTAATCCCCATGGATATCCACATCCCACTCTCACCCGCCCTAAAGGAAACCACTGTAAAAAAACTTCTCCAAAGCCAATTTTGGACTTCTAAAAACAGAGGTGGCTAACTTCATGACACCCATGCAAATGGAAAATAGGTGCATGACTGAATTATACTCCAACGCACTGTATGAGCACATACACAAGTGCATGGAACGGCACATAGCAAACAGAACCAAGATGCTCTCCTCCAAAAAAAGGAAGCCAATCTGGTGGCCCCCACCATAAACAAACTCTACAACACAAGGAAAAAACTGTTGCAGAAAAGGGTCAAGTCCCAAGACTGAAAAAACTCCCTTGTCAGCCTCAGCAAAAAACTGAGATCCATCATCAAATCCTCTAAAGCTAGCTACGAAAACAAAATTGCTGCAGATTCTAAAGACAACCACAAGGAATTCTATAGTTATGTCAATAATCTACATGGCAATACTCAGATTTGCTCTTTGTTACAGCACAATGGCAATACATATACAGAACCAATTGATATTGCCAACATATTGGCCGACAGGTTCAGTGTGAACTTTACCCCCTTTTCACACCCTAAAGGGCCTATCACAATACCTGAGGAATGCCAAGTCCCTATTATCACTGTTACACAGGTAAAAAACGCACTGTCTAAACCCAAGAATATAGCTTCCATGGGACCTGATATTATCCCTGGCTGTGTTCTACATGAATTACAAAGTTAACTGGCACCACACCTGGGTACCCTGTTCAATCACAGCCTCATTTCAGGCTTTGTTCCTACCGAATGGCACACTGCTATGGTCATCCCACTCCACAAAGTGGGAGTGAGTACTGCCCCATTAGCCTGATGAGTCTGATATGTAAGGCTATGGAGCACATCATCATGGACCTTATAAATAAGGACATAGGGAATCTCCAAACTCTTGACTCCACACAGTTTGGGTTTGTGAAAGGTAGATCATGCCTGCTCAACCTGATAGATTTCTTTGAGTCTGTCACCAGAGCTGTGGATGAGGGCAAGGTAGTTCAGACAGCCTACCTAGATCTTGCCAAGGCCTTCGACACCATCCCTCACTCAGGAATCATAGATAGACTCACAAAACTAGACATAAACCCCTATGTCATAAGATGGGTTGCCAACTGGCTCACTGACAGAACCCACACTGTGAAAGCAGCGGACTCCAAATCTGACTACCAACCAGTTACAAGTGGTGTCCCACAGGGATCGGTCCTAGGTCCTCTCCTGTTTGGCATCTACTTCTCTGAAGTTCAAGCCAACACAAAGGGACTCTGGCTGACCAAGTTCACAGATGATTGCAAACTGGGAGCCATTATTGATTCTCCAACTGATGTAGACATTCTACAAAAAGGCCTCACTGACACCAGTGACTGGTGCCAGAACCATGGCCTTAAGTTCAATGCCAAAAAGTGCATTGTCATTCCCTTTGGGAAAAATTCAGTACCCATGAACTACCACATAGGTGGTAATCTACTAAACACTGAAGGTGTGATAAGAGACCTGGGGACATAGGTTGACAGCAACCTCTCCTTTGATAACACCATTGCCACTGTAGTCAGAAAGTCCTTCTATGTGGCACATCTCATTACAAAAGGTTTCTCATCCAGGAAGAAAGAGGTCATAATCCCTCTCTATTTGTCCCTCATTAGACCTATTATAGAATACAACATCTCATTTGGTATGTACCTCACTATACACCTACAACAATTGGAAAGGCCACAAAAATACCACAGTAAGAGGATCTTAGGCCTTAGACACATGCCCTGTACGGACAGACTCAAAAAACTCCAGCTATACTCTGTCTCTTATCGCCTACTTAGAGGTGATCTCTGCTTGACCTACAAAACTATGTCTGACCCAGAGCTGCTAGATATGCTACACCTAAAGAAATCCAATTCCTCCGTGTCACATGCTCCAGAGACCTAAACCTCATTACCACAATAAACAGAACATGCTGGAGGGACAGGTTCCTAACCCAGAGACTTCCCATACTCTGGAACAAACTTCCTATTCACGTCAAGCAGAGCACTTCACTGGCCCTCTTTAAGAGAAATCTTGACAAGTGGATGGACAATAGTTAGTTCATCCCAGGGATCGCTTCAGTGGCCTTGCTTGACAGGGGCACTGAGAACTAACTTTGGGCGGCATGATGCCAGGGATCTTCTTGGGCTAGGCTTATATAGGCTCCAGGGTCATTAGCCTAGTACACACCTATGAACCTATGATTAATAAATGGGAATATGGAAATGAGTATGTAAAGGCCCTTTATGTCATATAGAGTACATATGAATTTTTTGTAGTATATAGAGTTTAGACCAGCCCACATTCACTGTTTCATTTAAAATCTTTCCATTGTAACTGAGCATACCTCTCAGCTGTTCAGATTTTCGCAGACTGTCCAGATTCTTGATTCATATTTTTGATCTGTTCCTCATAAAATTTGTTCTTTTTTCTGAATTTTTGTGGCAAATCATTGAGGATTAAATTTACTAAATAATAACAGGCATTTGAGTTTCAGGCTTTATATCCTTCAGAAAATGTACTGTAATATGAGGCCTTTTATCCTAACAACGTTAAAAAAAAAAAAACTTTAAAATTACAAAATGCAGCATGGGCACTCAGTGGTTAAACAGAACATGCCTCTGGTAATCCATAATAAATTTTGTTCACAAAGAATCGGATGAGTGTTAACATGTTTAGCAAGAGCATTATTGTCATTTTCATTCTTGATGTCATATAAATGTTCATATATATGGCCCTTCAAGCATCTTTTCACTTTCCCAACGTAAAAGCATTCACAGGATTGGCAACAGGCAATGTAGACCACCTCTTTTGATGCACAAGTATATTTTCCATAAATATTAATAACCTGTCCGTTAACACTGACCTTGTTGCCCACAAGAATTTGCTTGCAATATTTACATCCATAACATCTAAACATACCTCTATTGCTCTGTACTAACAATTGTTTCTTAGATGTTTCAAAAAAAAAGATTTCAAGCAATAACCCTTCCTAAAAACTGTAGGGGGAGTGGATTTTCCTAATTTTTATGTGTTTCCATGTTCTCATTCACCACGCTCCAATTCTTATTTAGTATTGTTTTAATAACACTACTGTCCACTGAAAAGTTTGTAATAAAAATAGCTTTAAACCTTAAACTAGTTGCTTGAAGTGCTAAAGGACCAAGTATACCTGTATGCCTAATGTCCACGTTTTCATTAACTCAAAATCGGGGAGAAGTGGTTGGTCCTTCCCTTTTGTATTTCTTCTTGAAGGGATCTATCCACAAATGCTACGGTGTACCCTCTTTTTTCAAACATGGCCTTAATGGTATTACATTGATCTAAAAAGTCTTCAAAGCATGTGGTCATTCTGGCAGCATGAACAAATTGGCCATTAATCACGTTCATAGAACTGGGATGCTAAGGACATTCATGACAACCATTTAGTTGAAGCACCTACAACTCCTGAGTTTACTAACCACGCTGTACACCAGGATCCCAGTTTGTTCCTTGTAATGTGTTAGAATGAAAGCTCTCAACCAACCTATCAATTAAACTATATTGTGGATAAGTACCAGTGTCATTTGTTCAGCACTGCAGTTTTTTCAGTTTGTGGTCTGTTTTGTTTCTGGGAGATTACCAGTTTGTGAAGTCACTTACACTGACAAGTGTTTTGGCATCTGCTCCCAAAGCATTTCAACACAAGGGAAAATAATATTATTTTTAAACTTGGCAAACTGCTTGCTACAGTTTATGCCCACCACACATTGAGCAACTAAAGCTCTTCAATGCAAATACACTACTGGCATTCAAATGCTGGTATTTCTCTAATGACTGATATGCTTCTTCTAATTGTGTCCCACAACACTGCTCTGGGGGCAGCTGCCCTCTTCTCTCTACCCTAGCTATGCTTCTGGTTCTAAATATATTACACTTATTGAATGAGATTAGACAGTCAGTGTTTCAAAGAGGTGATTCAGTAATTATTAAATTAGGAAATGTTAACTGCCCATAACTGGCATAAGTATCAAGTTAACAGCTTGACATATTTCCCTACTGAGCTTGGTTTAAAGAGTATGAACAACAAAAGAGATTTTTTTTTCTTAGCAGGGCTTATGCTACTAACAGCTCAGATGGTGTAGTGGTATATTGCTCTGACTAGTGTGTACTGGCTCCTGGGTTCGAGACTTGGCAGGGTTGATTATTTTACAAAACAGATGATTTGGCATAGCGATATGCAATTGCTGAGTTTCCTGACATATTTGGTGTGGGATTTTCCAGTGAAATTATCTAGCACACAATTATTGTTGAAGAAGATATCTTTCGTGTATTACTTTCGTTTATAATTTTTCAAATGTGTATTTAGCATCCTTGTCATCACCTCTTCACTCTACTGCTTCACAAAAATATTGTAAAATTGTTTTGCACAGATTAATACTACTTAATGTTTCAGTTTCCTTCTATGACTGTACTCTAGTATCATGAATTTAATTTATTTTATAGTTTACTACCATGAATTTTTTAATGTTTTGTATAGATTTTCATTAGTTTAGTACTTACTAAAGCAGATATTACCTTGCTAAATGTTTGTTACAGCGTATAGTTATGTAATACATTGAATACTGTTTCTTTTTGTGGAACTTTTCTCCCCACCACTAAAAAGAGGTGTTTTACCCAGTCAGACTTCCCAGTCATCAAATGCAAACTGATAAATACATTTATATATCCTCCTCAAAAAATCCAAATCCACCAGAACCACTAGAGCAAGTGACTTAAACCTTAGCACGGATATAAATAGGACGTGCTGGAGGGATAGATTTATCACCCAGAGACTCCCCATGCTGTGGAATAAAATCCCGGTCCATGTGAGGCAGAGCACCTCGCTGGCTCTGTTCAAGAGAAATCTTGACCGGTGGATGGGAGATCGTAGGTTTACCCCGGGAATCATCTCTGTGTCACTGCAGGACAGAGGCACAACAAACTAATGTTCACATTATTTCTAACATAAGGGGTGGCGTAAGCCACATAACTTTGGGCTAGGCTTATAAATGCCTTAGGGCAGATAGCCTAGTATAAACCTATGAACCTATGAACCTATGAAAGAGTCTGAAGAACTACATATGTAAGACTGAGAAGATAGCTAAGTTGTTTTAATTGAAATAATTTTGTGCTTATAAAATTAATATAGACCAGTTTAAGAAAGTTCACAGTATCAGATGGAGGTATGTATGATATTGAAGGCAGCTGAAAACGTTTAAGATTTGGCCTAATAGAAGGAGACTTTTTTCGTACCATGTTGGTCCAGTTGTTCTTTCAGAATTCTTAGAGACGGCATTATTTGCGTAATGTCATAGGTGGTTTGTATGTGTGAAAAGATGATGGAATAAGAAATGAATAAAAAATAATACCCAAATGCAAGTCATGCTGTATTGTTGTATACCTTAAGAAGCTTATGGAAGACTGCACGATGTGTTAAAATGAAAAATAGCTGTATTTAGTTTTCCACTTAATGCAGATGTTTTAGATTTGTGCTTTGTCTTTTCTTGACAGATATAACTACCAAAAATGATTTTCTCCTAGAAGAAAGCAACAGCATGAAATAAGTGAGATTGATTCATAGTGTATGCTGGTTGTAATGGACTTGAAGAGTAAATAGGAAGTGTGACTGATGGCTGAATATAACACGTTTAATGGAGTCTCCAGGATCATGGCTGCCAATGTAGACTGAATTCTAATGACATTTGTTTTGAGGTATAGCTGGTATTGAATTTGGGTTGGGTTAAAAAGACTAAGTAAAGAAAAATGGTGAGAAGTAACAGAGGCAATATATATGAGGCTTTTCAGTATTAAGCTAGCTAATGAGCAAGAGTCCGGGCAGCTGATGTAAGGATTATTGAAGGGGGGGGGCAACATGGAGTTAGATAAAATCAAGGTGACATGATGGCATGATTTGAAGATTTAATTCATTTAGATATGATATATTTTTTCTCAAAAGTAAAAATATGACTGATCTATAGAAAGAAATTATTTAAAGGATATCCCCACCCAAATGTCATTTTTTTGTTTTCAAAAACTAATTTTCCATCCCTTTATTCTAGCTCTGAAGTACCATATTCACAGAAACCAAAATTTAATATTATTCTATTCCTGTTGTACCCAAATTTGTTTGTTTGTCTTTTTGTGAAATCTCACATTTCCTAGGTTTGTTTCATCATAGGCCATTGATTCTAACTACAGACCCATTAAAAAAACACTCTTAAACATGAGCATTTAAATATGCCTTATTAGAGTAGATGACCAGCAACACACTTCAGATAAATGATGCAGTTTGGATCTACAGTTCTGAGTCTGAATAAAACATCAGTTTTCTTTTTAATTTTTCTTATCAAAAATTAGTTGTATTTCCTTTTAACCAAAGCCCAAGGTTGGCAAACAGAAAGGGAAATATTGTGTTACTCTCCTGATTTTCTGACAGTTCTTAATTTTGCAGCTTTTCTACACTGCATTTTATGTAAAACTGTATATCATCTTGTGATGTTTGTTATAGCATTTTTATGATGAGCGGTTAGTGGGATGGCTAACATAAAAGACATATTACTGCTCCAGTGTTAAAAATCTGTGTGCGCAACACAAGCCAGATCAGACAGAAACGTTTTAATCACATGTGCCACATTTCTCACAAATGGTCCTTACATTATAGTTCTTAGTTTGAAAAATAACTAACTCTGGTACTTTTCAGGCCTAGCTTTCAAATGATCCTTAAATTCTGTATCAGAAATGACTACTTCTTAAAATCAAAATAAGCAAAATAATGAAAAAGAGGCTGATACTGATAGTCAAAAGAAAAAGTAAAAAAAAATCAAAGTTTTTTCCTTATAAGATGGCGGGGGGAGAGAGAGAAAGAGAACCACAACTAATCTTCTCATTACAGGGTTCACTCTCTCTGTCTCTATAATATGACATAGAAGCAAAAGAAACAATGGTCCAAAACTGTCAGTTTATTATAAAACAACATACAAAGCTTTTGAGTTAACAAACTCTTATAGTATAGTGTTATACAGAACCTGATGAAGTCCTTTAGATGAAAGCGAAGAATAAATATTTTCTAATGCTAATACTGTTGCCTGGTCTATTCGTCTTAGTTAATCAAGCTTTGGTGGATTTATTTTATCTGTAAAGCAAAATTGTGCAGCAAAATTGCACTATTTAGGAGTATGGCAAATTAGAAATGAATAATAACCACTTAACACCAATAGGAATATATTAGTAATACAGCAAAGTTAAAATGTGCTGAAAAAAAGGGTTTTCAATTTTTGAGTGTGGTTGTTCTTCAAAGGGTACAAGGAAAAGTAATGATTTATAAAATATGCGTAGACTGTTAGACAATGCATGATTCTAAAATTTTTAAGTAATATGTTTAATGTTTGTAAACTATTAACAGAAGCAGACATGTTACATTTCTCATGAATGCATGTAACTCATTTAGATCTGGGGAATTGTTTTTGATTTTAATTATAGATGACATTGACTGATTTTATGGGTGTTTTTGCTTAGTAGGACTAGATTAAATTTAACAGCATTGTATATAAGATTATTGTATTGATAACAATCATGCTTCTAGATAACTGCTATAATGATTTTATTCAGTTTCATTCTTACTGTTTGAATTGTATTACTGTATATAATCATTTAACTGGAATTTGCTATGGAGATGTTTTTAAGATTTATGTTTGAACTAGAGGATACATAAAGGATTTTTTCTTCAATATCTGTTTTAGTGGTAGGTTTTACCATATGCATTTGGTTTTGTCATTGTGGTTGTCAAGCAGCTTACCACACAGTTTCCTGTAATGCTAAGTAGATGTTTTGTATAGTTATATGTTGTACTTTGTTGTTTCATACTACTTGTCATCTGTAATGTGTATACTGATGGCTTATTTTCTCTCTGACTCTCTCTCCTGTCTCCTATTGTCATTTTGTGTTTTTCTTTTTTTTTTTTACAATCTAGTGTGAACTTGGGCTATTCTTAACTTGAGTGTGATTGGAGCTACAACATATGGCATAGTTTATTGTGTTACTGTATAGCCTACTTGTCCCTTTATGGCACAATGAGTCATGTGTCTCATCTGTATTGCAAATCTTTCTTAATGTGACCCTGTTGCACTGTTTAGTATTCATAATCTAATTTACAGTGCACAACCTTATAACTTCAGGTATGATTTGTTGCATATACAAATGAGCACAGTTGCTAGACAAAGTCAACAGACCCTCTGTGCAAACAAAAAGTATAAATATCTTAGCAAATATTTTATTGTCAGATCAATACTGCAAAATGGAGAAAACTCTTTAAAATTAACAGCCTGAAATTCAAAAGCATCTAGGTGTGTGACACAATCTTTAAAACAAGAGTGGTAGATTCAAATAGTAATAAGTAGTGTGTAGCTCACAAAATTACCAAGATTGTATGTGTGTGTGTGTGTGTGTGTGTGTATATATATATATATATATATATATATATATATATATATATATATATAGAGCATAAGGCTTGCAGTTGCTATATATATATATATATATATATATATATATATATATATATATAGCATAAGGCTTGCAGTTGCTTTGTCATTGATACACTGTATTTATATATTTAAGTATTTCTATAAACTAATGCTTGGTGCCATTTTTATGGGCATAGCAAACTTAGATTCATGTTGTTAGATGGTATTTCTGAGTTTGTTAGATCCTGTTAGCCTAATCCAGAAAGCAATAATTTATCAACTAGTTGCCAGCCTTTTAGTCAGATCAGAACACTAGCAGAGCATTTATAAAAAGCTTTACAATAAAGTTTTCAGATGCTTTTACTAAAATGCACCATACTCGTGCTTTTGATACCATTTACTTGCTTCTCCACAAACAAATATTTGGCACCATTTTCTAGACACAGCAACCTTAGGTTGTTGCCTTTTAATATTTCCATGAAGTGTTTTCGTGCCTTTCATCCTATTATAGCCAGTCTGTAGTCTTTAAAAATATATTCTTTTTTTATAAACAAGAAACATCTTTAATGAATTATCACTTATGACCTAGCAATCATACATTTATGTAAATGAAAACAAACCATATTGACATATTATCAGTTGCAAACATTATACGTCACGTAATAATCTTCTGTACAACATTGTCAGTCAAACATTACATAGTTCATCCAATTCCTACCTTCCCTTAATCATCATTCCTCCTCCAAAACATTATTCCACATGTATTGTTTCCACAATTCCCATTTTTCTACATAATTTGCTCCTGCCTTTTTCTTAAAATCCCGCTTCCAGTTCATGTATTTTTGTTACTATATTCATTACTTTAGTGGTTTAGAGTCTGATTTCCATTTTCTAGTAATTGCTTTTTTTGGCAGCCACCACAATTAAACTCAGCAAGGCCTTACTATGTCTAGGCAATTCCAATTCTGTATCACAAAAAAATCATTACTTAGTTACACCAATTTGCTAACCCAGTATTTCTGACAAAGTAGTCTGCAGGGAATTTTTAATGTCTGCCAACTCATTATACTCCCAAAAATATGTTCCCAATTACCTGTTTCTTCCCTATCATGCCTCCAACATTTGCAATTTACCTGAAGAAAAATTCTTTGTAATCTGCATGGGGTATAAAAATATCTATGCAAACACTTCCAAGTAAAGATCTTAAATCTTCTAGACTTTGTTGCATATTTGGGAGCCATACATGCATACTCCCATCCTTTCTTTAATTGCTTATCCAATCTCTCTTCCCAATACTTTCTAACCTCTTCCAACTGATTCCTATAGTTATCATGCAATATTTTATATGCCCTGCCAATTACCCATTTCTAACAGCAGCTTCTTTTCTGGATTCTATTAAAAATGCTACCAGTGCTGGTCTTTCACTTAGGATCCCTCTATTCCTTTCTTTTTGCCTATACTCTCATATCAATCCTTAATAGGAAAGATCATCTCTAGTCTGCAGTCCAAATGAATTCTTGACCTTTTCCCATTCTATTACCTTTCTCTCTCTCTCTAATTATTTGCTCCCGATACCTTGGTTCTTTTGCCAGTTTTCTCCAGCAAATTCCAGCTCCCTCTTGCCTATTTTCTGTATGCATAACTGCAATCATGCATATTGGCAGAATCTCCTTTCTCCATTCCCATGTTGCCTAAGTTCTTAGAGTACTTTCTGCAAGTTTATAAATATAATATTATGTATGGTTATTGTTATTCTCCTTAAAGATCTGCATCCAAAATCCCAGTCTTTCATTATTTCTTGAGCTTCCCCCCGTTTCATTATCATCCCTTTCCACTTTGAATTATAGCTTTCTGCCTTAACTGTGTAGCTAAAACACCTTTTCAAATCAGGTAATCCCAAACCACCTTAGTCTATTGGAAAGATCAGCTTATCCTACTTGACTCTTGCCCTCATCCCCTCCCAGATAAAATCATGCAGTTCTTTATTAATTGCTATCCGTAACTTCTCCTCTGGTTGATAAAATATATGCCTGAACTGTGTATAACACTAAAGGGACTAAAACCATTGTCACTGCTTGTATCTTGCTATTTATTTCTATAAACCTGAGCTTCAAATTTCTCAGTTATTGTATTATTTTTTGTTTAGTCTCCTCCCAAATATCCTTAGCTGCCATAACAGAATCCGTTTTAACCCATACTCCTAAGTACATTGATTTATCATATCCCCATAAATAATGGGTATTGCTGAACAAATTTTGTGTGGGCACTTAGTTTACAGCTGTTGCCTTTGTTTTTCTTCATTCATTTTGTTTCCTGAAAAGACTTGAAAATGTCTCAGAATGTTCCACAACACTGAAATATCCTTTTCTGTTTTTTATCATTTATGAAATAATATGATATGCTAATAAAGCCAACTTTTCTTGGTTATCATACCAATTATATCCTTGAATTTCTGAGTCCCTTATTTTCTTTGCCAATGGTTCTAAATACAATGCAAATAATAAAGGGGAAAGAGCACACCCCTGCCTGGTTCCTTTGGCCAAACATAACTTATCAGCAGGAACCCACTCTCACTTTAATTTTCGCCTCCATTCCCTCATGTATTCTCCTAATCAACCTTATTTTTTTAAACAGGAAATGCAAATGCTTTCATTGTCCTAATAAAATCCCAGCTTATTCCATTGAATGCTTTCTCTGCATCAAGACCTACTAACAACAGTGGTATTTTTGTACATTCTTCTTACCTCTGGATCATGATTGTTCTATTAATGTTGTCAAATGTTTGCCTCCTCTCTACAAAACCACAGTCATCCATATCTATCAATTTTGGTATCACTCTTGCCATTCTTTTACCCATTATAGACATAAACATTTTATAATCATGGTTTAGAATTGAAATGGGCCTATATAAAACTGGATATAATGGGTTTTTACCATCTTAAGGTATTACAGCCACCACAGCTTTCTTCTAGGATGTTATACAAAACCTTTCAGATCTTTATCACTCTCCTCTCTCCCAGCTTCTAAACTTCCACAGGAATACCATCTATTCCTGGAAACTTTCCATTAGATTGGTTATACATCACCATTTTTATCTCATCTCCTCCTGTCCTATTAATAATTGAACCTCATCTACCCCTAATCTTGGCGTATTTAATTCTTCCATAAACAGTTCCATTTGTACTTTTTCTTGATTTCCACAACTCTAAGCTTTATACGGATTTTCATAAAATTCCTGAAATATTTCTAATACCTGTACAGGAGCTCTTATTATTTTTCTTGTTATAGGTTCCCTAAGCTTAACAACAACACCTTCTACTTTCTGTTGACATTGTGCTAAAAGCTGCTGTGCTCTGGAGTTATTATCAAAAACATTTGCTTAACATGAGCTAAACTCATGCATATTATCGAGATAGTCCCTTATTTTCCCTTTAGCACTCTGCAGTTACACCTGTTCTTGTTCTGTGAGATTCCCCCTATTCTGCAATACTTTAACCTTTGTCAGTTCCTCTAAATAATTCTTGTTATTCCTTAACCATGTTTCTTTTTTCTTTTATTTATTCCCTATTTTAAACTCCAATTTCATTTTATCCCACTCCCTAGATATATTTTGGGAAGAAAATTTTATCTTCTCTAATAACTCTTGAAAAATTTCCACCACTCATGCCTTAAATAGCTCTCTGTTTAACAGACAGGTGGAGAGGCATGAGTGCCTCATTTATATTTCATTATCCTGCATTTTTATTTTAGTTGTTGGCACGTTGTTTAAATAGTTACTGAATGTGTATCAAACTTTCAGTTAAATGCAGATATTTCTGTGAAATATAATTTCTGTCTAGCCTAGCCCAGTTTTTACCTAGCGGAATAATATTTAAATTCTCTGTGAGCTAAAACTACTGAATTCACATCTTCCATATCAAATATTTTCATAAATTTCTTCAACAATCTCTGTTATATTTTCCCTTCTAGGTCCCCCAGCTACATCCTCATTGCTGCAAATCAAATTCCAGTTCCTACCTATAAGCAATATTCCCTGCTGAAAGCAGAATTTTCTTAAGCTTAAGCTCTGTTGAAGCAGTGGAATATTAATACAAACCAGCATAATCCTCCTCCCTGGCCAGTAGCCCCTTACCACTACAAATCTACAATTATTATCTGTTTCCCCTCTTCTATCACTCTGGCAATTAATATAACTAGTCCCCTTTTCCTTTGTCTCAGATATTCAGCTGAATAATCATCCTGAAGTCCTTTCTGTATCAAATTCACATGCACAGTTATTTCCAAATGTGTCACCTGTAGCATAGCCATTTGCACTTTCTATTTTTAATATAGTTCACCACTCTTTTGTTTTTTTTTTTTACATACCTGTGAGACCATTCACAATTAAAGATAAAATGGAAAGTAGGGGATACTGATTACATGGTGGAACAAAGTGTCCTCACATCAGAAATCCAAATTCAACAAATTAAATAAAATGTGAAGGACACAAACACTGCTAGTGTTGTAAAATCCAAATGATTTAATAGAAATATAAAGCAATATGATAAAAACAACAGGTAAAACAAAAAATTAATGGATATGCTCTTTCTTGCCAAAAAAAACGGCACTTCCTCAGATCCTAAATTGCATTCTACACATCACTTCCATTCATATAACATAAAAACAATAGTAAAACACAGAAAATATCACATGATAGTATTAAAGTGAGCATCAGCAAATAATATAAGTCGAAAAAAACTAACTAATCAGCTGGAAGGGGCATGGTTAAACAGATTTTATTCATACAGTTATAAAATACACAATAGAAGTAGCTAAGTATAACTTGACCAATCAGAGAATTTGTTGGCTTTGGACAAAATGAAGAGTGTTGTCATTATGATAAGAAGTTATTCCACTGTTATGTATAACAGTTTTTTTTTTAAGTCTACTTTCAGCTTTTGTGTTACATGCATACACTAATGCTTGGCAGGTTGATCTTTTATGCAGTTGTTTCTTGTCATATCCATTTGAACCTACATCTTACAAAACCTTTTGTTTTAATAAAAAAAACTCAAAAAAACTCACACACAGAGCCTGTTAATTTAATACAAACACACAAAACTTCCCTTCTAATAGGAACAATTGTTCCAGATTGACAGCTATACTCACAAGCTTTACTTGACCTGTAATGAAGATTATCCATGCTAAGATGCATGGTACAGCCTGTGCTTCTACTGACACTAAGTGCTGCATGTTTTTATCTTATCTGTACTCCTTTTCCAGATGTAGAAAACAACTTGAATGCTTTCAGAAAGCAATATCATCTAGCAATTGAAAGAAAAGAGTATCCAGTTTTTATTGCCCTTATAAGCTTGTCCCCATAGAAACATGAGCACCAGATACACAGTTACCTTCAACTACAAGCTTCTCATTTTGAACTGTGAGCATTTATTTGATAAAGGAAATCTATTTATTAAATTTAATGTTCTTCTATTTACCTGCTTCCCCTTAAAACGTGTAATTAGATCAAGCCTAGGGCCTTAATCCAGTCATTCCCCTATACACATGCAAGAAAAAGCATATTGGTTTTACTTATATCATGGTTTTTGTCCAGGCTTTCTTCTCTTTTTGCATTGTATTGCCTACATTTCTTAATACTGAACAAAAAGAAAGAAAGAAGGGGAAAATACACCTGTTTTACTTTAGTATTCTTATTACACACAAAAATATCTGAAAAAGTTTTACTTTACAACATGCAGTATATGTAATCTTTTATAAAAAAAATCTAAGAACAAAAACTGTTTTACTTATAGTTACCTCTTTCTTTCCTCTTCCCTTCCCCTTTAATTTTTATCCAAACATTAATGACATGCAGTAGGGCATATTCTTTGGAGTCCCCTACAAGTTTATCAGAGTCAACAAAAGTCCACTATTTCCAGATATTATTGTTCCCCCATATTTCACAAATGTGATCAATGCTTTCTAATCCCACATTTATTCATTAATTTCCGACTAGCTGTTTTTTTTCCTGTTGATTTTAATCTCCCAACTCCAATCTCTGGTACATTTCCAAAGTACTCCTGGTTCTTCTAGTCAACTCCTGTGCTTTTTTTCTGTCTCTCGAGCATTTTCCTTTGGAACATTGGAAAAGGTTTCACTGGCATAGTCTCTTTATGAGCTTTATTATCAGAAGAATAAAAAGCAAAATCCCCTTCAGTTTGACAGCTCACCCCTTGTTGGACAAATCCCTCACTTCCTCCCCAGCATGCTCAGCACTAAAATGATCTCTACCCTCCAGGAAAAAAATATTTTGAAGACAGCTTGATATAGTAGCCTGAATCCCACACCTGCCCCTCAACATTCCCTGACCACTGGAACAAATTCACTCCTCCTCTGCCCAGTGTACAGTGAGTAATTGTTTTCCACAAACAATCTGCTTTTAGTACTTTGTCCTTCTGCTACAGTTTTGTCAGAATAAAATTTTTCTGCTGGTAGAATTGCATATTTACTAATACAGGTCTTGGCTGCTTTCATATAGCCAGGTTTAGAGCATACACACAATGTGCCCTTTCAATTAAGAACTCCTGTGTGGAATGCCAGTCCAGTTGCTTATTTGTACTTTCATAAAATTAATACACTCTGTTTCTTCCAGTTTATTTCAAACAGCAGAAAATCTCAGGTTTTCCCTATGTGCTCTGTTCTCTAATTCTCCCATTTTTTTGAAACATCTCTTCTTCACCAATGTCATACTCAGACAACTGTTTCTTCATTTCAACCTCTGATTTTTGCAGTTTTATCACCTCATCTGCATATCTGTTTAAAGCTTCTTCTATTTTTTCAGCCTTTTATTTGAGTTGATATACTTCTTTAGAGTTTCATTTATTTTAACCAGCTTTGAGCATATTCCTCTAGGTTATTGAAAGTCATGTCTTGCACCAAAGCTGGAGCTTGAACTGCTTTCTGAGGAACAGCTACAGGATTCTTCCCAGCTAGTGTTTTCTCCTTACCTTTTGTGATTATTTTTTTTTTCAGGTTCTCTACATATCTTCTTTGGCAGCATCCATGCAGTGCACTTAATATCTAGTAACTGAAATTTACCCAAAGAGACAAATTCACTGGCACTCTGTTCTGTGTTTCTGTTTTCACACTGGAAGAGCTGAAATTAAGCTGTTAGTGTGCAGCCATCTTGGAAGTTCCATCTTTAATAATATATTCAACCAGATACCAACCAGCATGTTATTTAAAAGCATCAGCAGTACATTAATACAGAATTAATTGTAATTTGTCCTACATTTTGAACTACACTATCATTTTGTTTAAACAAAAGAAACATCTAAACTGGAAGATTTTGTTTTAATTGTGATAATCAATTTTACTATTTCTTCTGATTTTAAGTTAATTGTGCTGCTGTAATTAATAATTTTACAATGAATTAAATATTTTATATGTAGATTTATGAATTAATTTGGTGCTTAAAACTATATCTATCATACATACATTTTTTGTAATATATCAATTTTCCCAATAACATACTCAACTATATAGTTTATTTTCAGAAATGTATTATAGATATATAAGCAAGGAACACCCAATATCCTTCACTCAATTGCTGAGTCTTTGGGCATTACTGAAAACCCAGCATGACAGCGCAATTTTAGGAATCTGTTAAAACAAATTCCCTTATCCATATGTAAGGCTCACAGTGTTTTTGGCTCAACTTTGGTCCACAGGACACCTTAGGGTCTTAGTGTTTCCATTTGACTCTAACTTCTGCAAATTATGGCATTTTAGGACAGTTTCTTGTGTCTGATTAATTCTCTTTTAGTAGCCTTTGTAGAAAGGACATGCACCAACGCCTTGTCTTCCTCATTTGCTCCACTCAGCCGTGCTTTACTCACCTATACTACATTAATTCCCATGCACCACATATTTATACATACCAAGCCAATTGCATTTCCAGCAACATCACATGACCTCTCCTTGTTCCTGCTACATAATTTTAAAGGTATAGCTCACGCATCACACAGCCCAGTAGTATCTTGTCAGCTGTAATCCACCACCTACTTTTCCATTAAATTCTACCTATACCCTATTTTCAAAATCTTTCTTATACCTCCCTCACTCTCTTATCTATGCTCTTTCTCAAATAGTGCCTGTATTTAACAAAAATCTCTGATGTCACATCCCTTTGTTAAACAGAAATTCAAAAGAAAATAATGTACACTCACTACGTGTTTTTTGTCCTAGTTGAATAAGGGACTTCATCAGAGTGCAAGACCTACCTGATGTTCATTATTTAAATCAAGTCTAACCAATCAAATCAGTTCAATAAAACAAACATGCATGTTAGGTGTATTAACATACCCCAGCATCATCATTAAATTAAAAAAAAAAATCTACTTTCTAAGATGTGAAATACGAATATATGCCAATCATAAAATTCCCCATATAGTAAAAGATACACATAAAAATCCACATAGAAAATGCACATAAAAGAACATAAAAGAATTAACAATATATTACCAGTGCATTGCATCAAGAGGTGACTACATTAAAAGATGTTGCTCTACACTTCAGTATGCTGGTAATAGAAATGCAATCATTAATACCAGGTGGTGTACCGGTGCTGTAGAAATAGCCATAACAACTCCTTATGCTCAAGTAACTGCCCTAATCATACCTCTCAACCCTCAGTTCCAGAAATCTGGACAAAGCTAGTAATAATGGGGTGACAAAGGCATAAAAATTGGGAAAGATTTTAAATATTGCTTGTATAAACTTGAAAGTTGCTAGAATGACAGATTGTGCATTATTATATATTTTCTAAACGATATGAAGACTCAAACTCAAATTTCCATCATTATTTAGTATTATTTAATGACTTCAGTCCTTAGTGATTTGTCAGAAAACAACAAATTTTATGAGGAGCAGACCAAAACTAAGAGGCAACAATCTGGACAGTCTGCGAAAATCTGGACACTTGAGAGGTACTCCAAATCACCTCCTCTGCCATTAAAATGAACTTTGTCTATAATGAAAAAAAATGTTGAAGGAACAATTAACTGAATGTCTACTCAGACCACTGGTGGACTTTTTTCTTTTAATATCATATAGGTATTTGTATATCCTATCCCTCAGTCTCCTGAGAATTTTACCCAAATAAAATGCTTGGCAGGAGATACAATTTGCCAGATATACTACTCCTGTAGTCTTGTAGTTGTGATGGCCAGGACAAGGGATGTTCCTCTAAAGCCCTTCAACACTGACATAGGGACCATCACTGACAAACCTGCAATTTTTGTATCTCTTGCATTTTGCTATACATTTCTTTTGGTGGGTCACAATATTGTCACCATTATTCCCCTCCAGGAGATTTTTGATTCTTTTCCCTTTACTGAAGGTAAACAATGGGACTTGACCCATTCCATGTTTCAGTTCAGGGGTGAATACAGTGTCCTATGTCCTCTTGAGTATGTTAATGTATTTAAAAACATCCACACTGAAGACTAGAAAT
Source organism: Protopterus annectens (assembly GCF_019279795.1). Taxonomy (NCBI): domain Eukaryota; kingdom Metazoa; phylum Chordata; order Ceratodontiformes; family Protopteridae; genus Protopterus; species Protopterus annectens. The sequence goes on along the minus strand of NC_056741.1, from coordinate 620,512,287 downwards.
AATGTTAAATTCATGCCTTTCTTAAAGACATCTTCCCTTGGCTTAACTCTTTCTAAAGGACCAACTGAGTTACCACCATGTAGTGATACAGATCTACCATGTCTTTCTACCGCCTGTTACCTCATCTTTTGTACTGTAAATAGTCATGGTATCCTTTGTCCTTAAACATTAATATCACTTTGTCTGTTTTAGTGAACCAGTGGTCCTTACTAATAAGCCTCGATAAATGCACTAGTTGTTCTTTTACTATACTGCGTTTTTGATGGAAAAGGTGGCAACTATCAAATATAAATATGAATTGGAAAATGTCGCTTTCTAGAAAATGTTGGAAATAAAACATCTAGCCAAATAATCTTTACTTAAAGTAATATCGAGATAGTTAATACTGTCACCCCTAGTTTGGTGGGTAAATCTAAAATAATTAGCAGTTTTCTCCAAATAGGAGATAAATGACGTAAACTGTTTCTTGTTTCCTTTCCATAGGATAATATCATTTAAATATCTGTAATAAGCATGCACTAAGGAATAATGGTCAGAAGGAAAAAAAATTAATCCTGCCATGCAGCCAGTACAATTTTCACATACAGCAGTGCAGACATAGACCCTATAGCCACTCAAGCAATGTGGTGAAAATACTTGCCCTAAAAAAATACATAGCTATTGTACCGAACCAACTCTAAAAAAAGTATGCAAAACAAATAAATCAGTATTAGAGAATTCCTGCTTTCCCCTAAAAAGGACAAGAAACTATCCGAACCAACTGCGTGAGGAATGACAGTGAATAAATTAATGGCATCAGTAGTATTAAACAAGAAATCATCTCAAACATTACTGAATTTAATTTGTTTAAAAGATGCCAAGAGTCACACAAAATATGTGACTTGTCCAATACACATTTACATTTCATGTCTATAAACTCTGCCAGTTGTTTGGTCTTTCAAACCTTTAGCTACCACTATAGGTCTCATTGGTGGATGAAGATGTTTTTTTGTGAATCTTTGGTATCCCAATGATTGTTGGAACCACTGGTTTGCTCACACTGACAAAATCTAGAATCAATATTCATAACTCTGCCATATCTCTTAGGCAAAAGTCCACCTTACTATAAGCGATGCTAATTTAATTCCTTGAGACTCTTGAATAAGTGTTATTAAATAACAACTGTAACATTTTGAAACAATAGTCAGCACTGAACATTAAAATCCCTCCACCTCCCATATCCAGCTTCTTTCCGTGTATGGTCTTGTTTGAAATAGATTAGTTCAATATCTGCCTTTCATTGAACCACACATTATTTGTATAATACCTTTTTTGACTGGAGATCAGCCTAAACTGATCTTCACACACCCTTTAGACAGAGGCTATTCAGTGGTTCAGATCAAAAAGAGATGTACTTTTATTACCCCATCCGCACTCCATAGTATGTTTTTGAAGGGATGGAAATTTATGATTGGTAAATGTTCTTATTTAGCATCCTAAAGAGTAAATTGTTCTTTAATTTAATGATGACATTTGGGTATTTTAACACAACCAACATGCATGTTTGTTTTATTGAACTGGTTTGATTGGTCAGAGTTTATTTAATTAAGGAACATCAGCTACGTCATGCATTCTGAAGTTCCTTGTTCATTTGGGACAAAAGTACTTAGTGATTGTGCATTAGTTTTCATGGATTTTCTCATGAATAAACTGATGTGACACCGTTTTCTAGCCTCAAGATTTTTGTTGGTTACTTTATCTTTGAATCAGTTATTAGTGTACAGCCTGTATTTGACCATTAATCCTTTTTCCAGCCTGCATTTCAGACCTTCTTATCACTTCTCAAGATAATTCATCTTCCAATTACTTCTAACTTAAGTAACCCAATCTATACTTATCTGCTAGTCATTAACACTCTAGACTCATTACACCCCCTCCTCTACAGCATCCTCTTGCACTTGTCCTTATTATCCCCATTTTAAAGCAATCTTTCCAAGCCCAGGTAGTCATCCACTGTGGTTTCCATCTACCTATACCACCCCTCTTTCCATAAATGCAATATAATTTCTTAATCTTTTAGTTTCAGTATCCATGATATGGTTCCTCTTAACTACTGGTTTCAAGTCTGACATATTTTCAAATCACAGTCTTAAACAAAGCAATTTCACCCATTCACCAGATCCATTTCCAACTAACCATTCAGAACTCTTTAAAATTATATAGTCATCCATTGCATAGAAATAATTCTTTATATAAACTATTCTGCTTCAATGCACACACAATCACTCAAAGCAACTTAGGAACTTACTTTCAAAACTCTTCTAGCTAATACGTAAAATATTTCTGTCTCTCAAGGAACATTCAAATAAATCCTGGACCACGTAACATTAAAATTTGCCTCTGGTAATATGTACAGCCTCAATACTAAATTAACTTTATTTATAAACTGGCTTAACAAACATCCTCATATACTGACCCCAACCAAAACATGGTGCAAATATGACTTCTGTCCATCTTCATATGTACAGGATAACTACTCTATGATTAATGACTACAGACCTGGTACTAGAAGTGGAGGAGGGACATTACTTATGGTGAAAACTAAGTCCAGCACTGCCATTAGGGAATACACCATTGCCAATGCACTGATTACATTATTCCAAAGTGGGTATAAATACATATTGCCCTTGGAGGGCATACTTGCCTATCTGTTGTTGCAGTTCACAACCTCTCCCCTTTTTAATAGCTATAAGGCAGAAAACATTGAATAATATGTATCTTATTGCAATCCCAGAAAACTGCATAATCATAGGAAACTTCAACCTTAATGCATTAGGTTCAGGTAAATACCAATTAAACAAGACTGGAAGCTAATAATTTAGAGTGATTAGTCTCTACTAGACTGACCAAACAAACAAACAGGAAATAGTTCCACATTAGACATATTAATCAGCCATTAATGCTTAAACATAGACATAAAGCAAAGTTATTTAATATAACCACTGCCCTATTAACTTCACCTAGTCATTTAGAACAACAAAAGTGCCACCTCAGATCATAACTAGTAAGCCCTTTCCCAATCACAAACAATTACAGCTTGGTAAAAACCCTGACATCATTGACTGCTCATTTTTCTATGCCCAAACTGACCCAGTGATTGCTTTACTTTACTTTACTTCAACTCTAACAAAAATTCAAGACAACCTTTTCCCCATTAAACCATCACATACTTAAGCCACAGCCTTGCCCTTGACTATCTGAAGATATCAAACATCTCTCAAAGCTGAGAAACTTCAAGACCTATTAAACAACCAACTGCATGATGCCTATTTGCAGTGTAGAAAACTTACCAGTGTAGCTACTAATAGTGCCAAAGTACTATATCTTAGGAAAAAGCAAATATTACTACCCTCTAAACCTAAAAATTTGGGGAGAGAAACAAAATCACTTACATGTCAGTGTAGCAGTACATCCCCTCTAAGGTGTAATCTACCTACTAACAACATAAACTTTATTTTGCTGATAAATACAGACACTTCTTATTTCTTTTTTACCTGAAAAAATGATTATTTTCTAGCAATTACCAATCCTAGTTCCATGAACACCCTTATGCTGTATCGTCTAGTCAATTACTGTCAAAGAAACTAAAGACCTATTGCAGAAGCTAAATGCCTCAGAAGCCAAATTTACTATAGTTCAAACTACTTTCTCCATCATGAAATTGAAAGGATTGTTAAACCTCTCAGCACAAGTTTTCATTTTATCTATAACTTTTACTTAGTCCCTATCTGAATTTAAACATTCCATATTGTACCTCTGCCAAAGTATTCATCTGTCACTGATCTAAATGACTGTAGATCAATGTCCAACCTATGTCCCATCACTAAGATATTTCAAATATCACTGTACAAGCAGCTTTTTAAACACAATAGCTTTGATCTGCCTTTTTATCAACAAAATGGCTTCAGAAATTCCTTCTGCACATCAGCAGACCTCCTTATAGCTATAGAACAGCTAACATGTTATCCCCCACTGCTAGTACCTCTGTAGCCAGAAATGTCCTTCTTCCCAAACTAAATTATCGGCTTCCTCTACAGTGGCTCCATTCTACATATATAACACAGAAAAAAAATCATATAGTGGAAAAACAAGATATGCAGATTTGTCTTGCTTGCTGATAATCAAAAATCACCTTTGCAATGTACTGAAATTATTCAGTTCCCCTCCAATACAATCTATGGCCTTTTTACTAAATAATTTACTTTTCAAAATCTTGAAATGTGGCTACTGCCTACCACTAAGTATTCATTATGTATTATGAGTTATTATTTATCCTTTGTTGACCGGGTTAGTCCCACTAGGCTTGTAGCCTCTTTACAGCGGTGACCCAAAGTCATCATCATCTTTCGGCTGATCCCATTAGGGGTCGCCACAGCAGATCATCTGTTTCCATTTCTTCCTGTCCTCTGCATCTTGCTCTGTCACACCAACCACCTACATGTCCTCTCTCACCACATCCATAAACTTTATCTTAGGCCTTCTTCTTTTCTGGTTACCTGGTAGCTTCATCCTTAGCATCCTTTTCCCAATATACTCTGCATCCCTCCTCAGCACATGTCCAAACCAACGTAATCTTGCCTCTCTGGCTTTGTCTCCAAACCTTCCAACCTAGGCTGTCCCTCTAATATACCTGTTCCTAATCCTGTCCACCCTTGTCACACCCCGTGCAAATCTTAACATCTTTAATGCTGCCACATCCAGCTCTAACTCCTACCTTTTTATCAATGCCACTGTCTCCAACCCATATAACATAGCTGGTCTCACTACCCTCTTGTAGACCTTCCCTTTCACTCTTACTGGTACTCGTCTGTCACAATCACTCCTGACACTCTTCTCCACCCACTCCATCCTGCCTGCACTCTCTTCTTCACCTCTCTCCCACACTCACCATTACTCTGAACTATTGCTCCCAAGTATTTAAACTCATCCACCTTCGCCACCTCTACTCCTTGCATCCTCACCATTCCTCTATCCTCCCTCTCATTCACACACATATATTCTGTCTTAGTCCTGCTGACCTTCATTCCCCTTCTCTCTAGAGCATATCTCCATCTCTCCAGGGTCTCCTCCACATGTTCCCTACTCTCACTACAGATCACAATGTCATCTGCAAACATCATAGTCCACAGGGACTCCTGTCTGATCTCGTCTGTCAACCTGTCCATCACCATTGCAAATAAGAAAGGGCTCAGAGCTGATCCTTGATGTAATCTCACCTCCACCTTAAACGCATCCATCACTCCCACTGCAGACCTCACCGCTGTCACACTACCCTCGTACATATCCTGTACCACTCTTACATACTACTCTGACACTCCCGACTTCCTCATACAATACCACAACTCCTCTCTAGGCACCCTGTCATATGCTTTCTCTAAGTCTACAAAAACACAATGCAACTCCTTCTGACCTTCTCTGTACTTCTCCATTAACACTCTCAGAGCAAACATCGCATCTGTGGTGCTCTTTCCCGGCATGAAACCATTCTGCTGATGACTAATCATCACGTCCCTTCTTAACCTAGCTTCCACTACTCTTTCCCATAACTTCATGCTGTGACTAATCAATTTAATCCCTCTGTAGTTATTACAGCTCTGCACATCACCCTTATTCTTAAAAATCGGTACCAAAACACTTTTCTTCCATTCCTCTGGCATCCTCTCACTTTCCAAAATTTCATTAAACAATCTCGTTAAAAACTCCACTACCATTTCAGCTAAACACCTCCATGCTTCCACAGGTATGTCATCTGGACCAACAGCCTTTCCATTCTTCATCCTCTTCAAAGCTATCCTTACTTACTCCTTGCTAATACATTGCACTTCATGATTCACTATCCCCACATCATCCAACCTTCTCTCCCTCTCATTCTTTTCATTCATCAACCTCTCAAAGTACTCTTTCCATCTGCTCAACACACTCTCCTCGCTTGTAAGTATGTTTCCCTCATTATCCTTTATCATCTTTATCTGCTGCACATCTTTCCTAGCTCGGTCCCTCTGTCTAGCCAATCGGTACAGGTCCTTTTATCCCTCCTTAGTGTCCAACCTTTCATACAACTCTTCATATGCCTTATCCTTAGCCTTTGCCAACTCTCTCATTGCCATGCACCTCATCTCTTCATACGCCTGTCTACTTTCTTCATCTCTCTGACAATCCCACTTCTTCTTTGCCAACCTCTTACTCTGTATACTCTCCTGTACGTCCTCATTCCACCACTATGTCTCCTTGTCGTCCTTCCTCTGTCCAGATGTCATACCAAGCACCTTTCTAGCCATCTCCCTTACTAGCTCTGCTGTAGTTACCCAGCTATTTGGTAACTCTTCACTGCCACCCAGTGCCTGTCTTAACTCTTCCCTGAACTACACCTCACAATTACCCTTTTTCAATTTCCACCATTTGATCCTTGGTGCTGCCCTTACACTCCTCCTCCTCTTCTTGATCACCAATGTCATCTTACAAACCACCATCCTATGCTGTCTAACTACACTTTCCCTGGTCACCACTTTACAGTCTCCAATTTCCTTCAAACTGGCCCTCCTACATAAGATCCACCTGTGTGCATCTTCCACCAGTCTTGTCACCCTATGCTCCTCCCTCTTTTTAAAATACGTATTCACCACAGCCATGTCCATCCTTTTCGCAAAATCCACTACCATCTGACTTCTGCATTCCTTTGTTTAACACCATACCTACCCATCACTTCCTCATCCCCTCTGTTCCCTTCACCAACATGCCCATTGAAATCTGCTCCAATCACCACTCTCTCACCCTTGGGTGCAGTCATCACGACTTCATCCAACTCATTCCAAAATTTTTCTTTCTCGTCCATCGCACACCCAACTTGTGGTGCATATGCACTAACAACATTCATCATTACACCATCAGTTTCCAGCTTCATAAACATCACTCTATCCGACACTCTTTTCACCTCCAAAACACTCTTAGCATATTGTTCCTTCAGGATAACTCCTATGCCATTTCTCCTCCCATCCACACCATGATAAAACAATTTTAACTCACCTCTAATACACCTAGCCTTACTCCCCTTCCATCTGGTCTCTTGCACACACAATATACCAACCTTCCTTCTGTCCATCATATCGACTAGATCTCTCCCTATACCAGTCATACTGCCAAAATTTAAAGTTCTGACCCTCACTACCACAGTCCTAGCCTTTCTCCTCTCTTCCTGCCTTCAGCCATTTCTTCCACCTCCTCTCCTCCTCTGGCCAACAGGGGAGACCCAAAGTGGTATTGATAAATCTAGACATAATTTGGGTAGGTCATCCGAGAACTTTCCCTGCTGTTGTTTGGTACTCACAGAAGTGCTAGGCATGGGTACATTCACACTTCAAACAGGAAAATGTGGAACTGCACAAAATAAACCAATAATCCAGATGTAATGTGCTAAAGCACGGAGCGGAGACTCAAATTCAGCTTTTAAATTTATTAATTCCACATAGAACGAACATGAACGAACACAAAAAGATAACAGTAGAACATGAACGCCTTCACTACAATAACGTGCATTTTCGTCTTATTCAATTAGACTTCATCAGATGACCAGACAGATTTACCTAGTATTTATGTTAAAGTAATTTAACAAAAAACAATAGGCTGAATGCTTCCTTATTTGAAACCACCAATAGTTTTGCAGTTAAACTCATTAAATATTATTAAAATTCAGTAACCACTTTTCACTAAAATGTCATAGATAATTCTTAAACCTTGTTGAAATACAAGTATGTTAAACCATTTTAAAACATATGATTACCCTACATTTAGAATCAATTTATAAAATATCTATACAAAATTTAAAAGGATAAAAAATGTGCATGTGTTCAAATAAACATTTACTGAATAGTAACATAACATTCCATATAAAGTGTAAGGATATATTGCCATCTGGTGGCTGTTTTAATTAATTGCATAACTTTGCATCTCAAAGCTTCGCTGACCTTAGTTTTAATAAAGGTAATATTGATACATAGTCATTTAAACCAGGTGGACTACCTGCCTCAAGGGTCACTTGCCACCATAACTCTATGAATTCAATCTTTTCTTCCCAAGGGCCTCCCCTGGTGTCACTTTTAATTTGTTCTAATACCATAAAAGAACATTTTGATTTTAAGCATATCTTTGAATGCTTAAACAAGGCATTAGTGTCCTTCCCCACTGTTATATCATAAGTGTGTTCGTAAATCCTCCTTTTTAACATTCTTTCTGTCTTCCCTACATAGAAGGATTTACACACTACACAAATGGCTAAGTAAATAATTCCCTTTGATTCACAGTTATAGTATTCAGAACTATTAATCCACCTATCCCTACTTTCCAGGTAGTATTTGTCTATATTCGTAATATATGTACATTGCGTACAATGACCGCATTTATATGTACCTACCTTATTTCTATTGAAATTCACTTTATTTTTATTTTCTACTATAGTTCTGATACATTGTGAATTCTTATATGCTACTTTCTGTGGAATTTTGGATATAGTCTCTAAATCTGTAAGGGAGACGAATCTCTCCCATTCCTTTAAAAATATTTTTTTAATATTACTATTTAAAACATTGTATTCTAAAACTAAAACTTGTTGGTAATCATCTCCAGTGTTTTCTTTATTTTTATTAACCCCATTAGTTTGTTCTCTACATTTTTGAATGCGTTTAAATCTATTATTTCTTCCTTTTTCTACCTCTTCTCTCATGTTTTTAATCAGATTCAAGGGGTAACCTCTTTCTAGGAATATTTTTTAATAACAATTCACATTCTATTATAAAATCATTATCTAAACTAGTCATGCGACACCCCCTTACAAATTGCCCCTTAATAATATTTTTCTTACACTGCAGGGGGTGTGCACTCTTATAATGTAAGAATGAGTTACAAAAGGTGGATTTTCTGAATATCTTTGTTTCGAATTTTTTCTCCACCTTGTATACCTCTATGTCCAAATATTGCAAACAGGAATCAGAAATTTTATATGTAAATTTTAAAAAATGAGTTAAAAAATTAGTTGTATTATTCATATAAATCATGAATTCATCAAATCTTTCTTTACCAGCTGTCCAAAAAATAACTATATCATACAAAAACCTACGATACAGAGTCCAGCAGTCTTTGAATTCAGTATTGAAAATATATTTCTCTTCCCATTTTGCCAGGACTAGATTAGCGTAAGTTGGGGCACAAGCTGCTCCCATTGCATCCCCTTGAATCTGTTGATAAAATTCCCCGTTAAAATATAAAAAATTATTTTTCGATAGCAAATCCATTAACCAGGCATTTACTAATTTTTAATTCTGTGTTAAACCCCGATCTTCATAAACAATTTCTTCAAACATTTCCATACCATTTTTATAAGGTATGGAGGAAAATAAGTCTATAATATCTATATTTACAAAAAGTAAATTTTCATGGTGTAAATCATCCGAAATTTCTCTTAGGAGGTCCCAGGAGTCTTTTAATATAGATTTCCTTCCTAACCGTAAACTTTTTAATTTTGTGTCCACATATTTAGCCAGGCAATAAGTTTTAGATCCCTCTGCAGATACAATTGGTCTTAGTGGGGGGGTCGCTTTCACATTTATGTATCTTAGGAATGCCAAATATTGTAGGTATCCTTGGTTTATCAACTTTTAGATACATAAAAGTGTTATAATCTATTAATTCTTCTTGTAACATATCCCTTAAGCTCATATCTATTTTATTATAGGCTATATTAACCTCATTTTTTGACACACTGGAGTATCTCATTTCATCCCATAGTATCATGTTCATCTTACTTTCATAATAAATATTATCCATAATCACCACCCCTTTTATTTCATACAATAGTTCTCTCTCTTTGTTACTTAAGTTAACCTTATATTTAATATTTGTGTATTCTTTTCTCACCTCTTTCTCCATGACTTTTTCCAGATTTTTTAACTGAGGATGTAAGGGTGGGTTATAAATAGTCTTACGCTTTAAATCAGTATTTTTAATAGATTTATCCATAGGGAACATGATACTCAAATTGACTTTTCTCAAAAATAATTTAATATCCAGTAGTGTTTTGGTAATATCTCCTTTTTTATATGGGATAAATTTTAGACCCTTAGAAAATAGTCCAAAATGTTCCTTCTCTATACCTAAGTTACTAAAATTATAGATGGAAAAAATATTATATGTGTTTCTAATAATAATGATATAGTTATTTTTTGGACAGCTGGTAAGGAAAGATTTGATGAATTCATGATTTATATGAATAATACAACTAATTTTTTAAAATTTACATATAAAATTTCTGATTCCTGTTTGCAATATTTGGACAGAGGTATACAAGGTGGAGAAAAAATTTGAAACAAAGATATTCAGAAAATCCACCTTTTGTAACTCATTCTTACATTATAAGAGTGCACACCCCCTGCACTGTAAGAAAAATATTGTTAAGGGGCAATTTGTAAGGGGGTGTCGCATGACTAGTTTAGATAATGATTTTATAATAGAATGTGAATTGTTATTAAAAAATGTTCCTAGAAAGAGGTTACCCCTTGAATCTGATTAAAAACATGAGAGAAGAGGTAGAAAAAGGAAGAAATAATAGATTTAAACCCATTCAAAAATGTAGAGAACAAACTAATGGGGTTAATAAAAATAAAGAAAACACTGGAGATAATTACCAACAAGTTTTAGTTTTAGAATACAATGTTTTAAATAGTAATATTAAAAAAATATTTTTAAAGGAATGGAAGAGATTCGTCTCCCTTACAGATTTAGAGACTATATCCAAAATTCCACAGAAAGTAGTATATAAGAATTCACAATGTATCAGAACTATAGTAGAAAATAAAAATAAAGTGAATATCAATAGAAATAAGGTAGGTACATATAAATGCGGTCATTGTACGCAATGTACATATATTATGAATATAGACAAACAAGGGCGCCCGCAAGCAGGTGCAAGGGGGTGCACCCCCCCCCCCCCCCTGGAACTGGCTGGCCAAGAAATCGAGAAATTAATTTTATTTTAATTAAAAAAAAAAAAAGTTTTTTTTAAAGGGCATTCCTCTTTAAGAACGCCCTTTGCACCATAGGCACCAGTACCATAGAGCGAGGTGAGGGGGAGGGAGCCTGCCCCCCTTACAGCTGTAATACCTAAAGGACCCATGCGTGCATTGCACGCTAAAGTAAATTCAAACACAAAAGTGCGCGAAGGTTGCCAGAGTCACAGTGATACATTTATGCACTGCCGTTTTTGTTTATACGCAGGCTGACTGGCTGGGTAAGGATTTTTCTTCCAGAGAAGTGCTTCGTCTTGTTTATTTATATACAGCAGAGGCTCAATTTTTCTGCCAGAGAAGTGCTTCGTTTTGTTTATTTATATACAGCAGAGGCTCTGTTTCTATCTCTGCAGGCTGAAGTAAGGATTTTTCTGCCAGAGAAGTGCTCCATTTTGTTTATTTGTATACAGCAAAGGCTCCGTTTTGTTTATATACACACTATACTTAAAACTGGTATTTATGAACAGTTAACAGGCCATAGGAAATTCGCATGAGTCACCTGAATGTTTTACATGCACGAATGTTTGATCAATGTTTGTCACTCCAAACTCGTACTCATCACGAGGAATGTACCTTTTGTGGTGTGGGGTCTTAAAACGTTCTTGTTCCTCGAATTTCCACACCGAAAAGTGTTACACATTCAGTGTTAGCAATTCTTTTAGCTGATACCCATTGTAAAAAGAAATAAATCATATTAATTAAAATATCTTGTTTATAAGTAAAAACAGCATATTTAACCATCCTATGTCTTTCCTAGCTGAAGTTGTTAGTAAGCTATTAGTTTGTGTTCCACATTATGATGGCTAATATTCTTCATTTTGGAGATGGAAGGTTGAGAGCTATGCTCGTACTACCTTCAAAAACATAGACTAAAATGTCTGAAGCTCATGTTCTTAATTTATGTTGCTATGGGGACGGCATCAAGATGGCGTAGGGTTGAGTGTCACGACTTGTGGAGGGAAACTTAGAGTAAAGCAGTGTTTGATATTGACAGTCAGTACCAACTTAAAATGTAGGGGAAAGTTTACTTTTTAATTTTAGTATGTAACAGATTCTTGCTGACATATGGATATGTCACAGCAATGCTCATATTTAGTCTGAAATGCTGAATATATAGTTTTGTGATTGTTGGGAAGTTTCCTTTTGCAGAATGATGCAAAGACCGTCGCCGTTTTCTGATCGCTACTCATATCCTTATTACTTCAGAATAATTATGAAATAATGTAATCTTTTTCTTGCTCCATTTAATGTGGATGAAGTGTGTTTTTGTTATATTTAACAGGCTTTAACAGCCCTACTTACATATTTACAGCCCTTTATGTAAGCAATGTGTTATTGTAAACATGAAGAACTAAGGAACAAGCTGTTGTCAATGCCCAGTCTTGGCTTGTGCTGTGCTGTTTTAGTTTATATGCAGGCAGAAGTGCTCTGTTTTTGGATTCATCTCCATGCAGACTCCTTTTACTAAGGTGGGTGTGTTAATCTCTATGCAGGCTTATGCTGGGTTGGTTTATGCACTGCTGTGTTAGTTTATGTACAGGCAGAAGTGCTCCGTTTTTCTAAGGTCCATTGTGTGTGGATTAATCTCTATGCAGAGATTCCATTTACTAAGGGTGTGTGTGTGTTTGTAAGAGGGAGGGAGGGAGGGGTGTATGGGAGGTCATACCTCACAATTATCCAGATTTTTGCCTCATATTTTCAGATTGTTTCTCATAAAACTGTGTTTTTTCTGGCAAATCATTGAAGACTGAAGTTGAGTTTTACACTTCATATCCTCAGAAAATGCATACTAATGCAAACAATTTTGTTCTATCCACTTTCTAAGGAGGTCGGGGGATGTATGTGTGTGTCATACCTTTCAGAGGCTGAGGCATGTGTGTGTGAGACAGAGTGAAATGCCCTATTTAGAGTTAGCAGGTGGAATTTATTTTCAAGGAATTGTGAGCTTCAAGAGAAGAGAAGTTTACTACTGCTCATGCTAAGTCTGCTTAAAATGTGCAACTGTTTTGTTTATCAAATGTTATCACTATTGTGGTGTAGAATTTCAAAACAGTCTTAGTAGCACAGCAGGTAGCATACTTGCATCTTGATGTAGAGGGCTGTAGGTTCTACTCCAACTGCATGTAGATATGTATTTTAAGGAGGTGGAGTGCTGCAGTCCTGAGTATGTCCTCCTTTGAATGAGATGCTTAGTAACTATGAACCTGTGTTTCCGCTTGCCACTTATTCCTTTTGCAATATACAAGCTTAGCATTTTTTTAAATGTAACATAGGCAATTTATTGTTTAAGGGCACTGAATTTGTAGATGAAACACTGAAATATAAAGCTGTTTTCTAGCAACAACCTCTCCATTAGTTTCAGATCTCTTTAATGTGAAATTATTCAGATGACTTTTACTTCTGCAGAGATTGTGCATATTGACTGATATTGGTGTTTTGTAATGATATATGTTTAAGTGGCCTTTTATGGTTGAAATGTTCTGAATTGGGCAATTTGTCATTATTGGTTCATATGTTTTGTTTCATTGCTTACTGGAAAAAATGTTCAAAACTATAAAACACACTCTCTAAGTGGCGCTGTATTTATTTTATTTATTTTACATTTGTTAAGCAGGCTAGTCCAGCTGGATATATTTACATTTTCAGTAGAGGCCTGGGGAGAAAAGCTCCAATAGTAACACAGCAATATAGTAACACACAAATATGTCATGCAGTATTATACAAAGAAAGGATGTTAAAATATTACATAATGAGTATTAACGTGAGGAAAATTACATTGGTTACCTCTAATCTAACAGGATAGGGTAAGTCACTTTACAGTATGATATCTGTGGTAATATACGGAACATTCAAATTTACATTCATGTCTTAAGTTATTTAATTTACTAGTGATAGTTACTACTTCCAGAGGGGTATAGAAGTAATGATTGGAGAGAGGAGACAGTATAGAAGTAGCAGTAGAGAAAGCAGAGAATTAGTCAGGGTTGCAATAGGGGCATAACCAGTGTGTCTTGAGATGTTTCTTGAGCCTTTGTTTAAAGAGCGGCAGGGATATAATTCAATTATTAACAAGTGATATAAATCATTATATATGTAATACAATCAGGAAGGTGAATCAAAGCAGTTATGCATGGTTCTGAAATATGTGCAAGGGGCCTACGATTTGAAAATAGTCCAAAGGTAAACTTAACCTACCGCTGGCCAGATGCATTTTCTTTGAATGTAGGTTTCAATGCTGTTTCAGTGAAGGCGAGTTTCAAAGGTAGAGAAGTTTTAATGCTACGTCTGTTTACATTGTAAGACTATTGCTTTGTTTAAGTTTAGCAAATGACTATTAGTGTTTGTGCTATAAAATAGGAAGTTACTAGGCTAATTGCCCTCAGGCCCTAAACTTTGAAATAAAAGTTGTAAATTAAAACCAAATATCTGTAATCACTGTAGAAGTAAAGCATAAAACAGTATGCACACCGAGAGTTTTGAAAGGTGTTTATGGCAACTGGAGAGAAATAGCCAAGTAATGGGATACTGGAATGACTGTGTGTGAGGTGTTGGTGGTGGTGAAGGGGGTGGGGTTGGGGGTGGTGCTTTGAAGGGGCGGGGTTGGGCGGTGCTCCAGGTTTGAACCCCCCTGCAAAAAATCCTGCGGGCTCCCTTGTAGACAAATACTACCTGGAAAAATAGGGATAGGTGGATTAATAGTTCTGACTACTATAACTGTGAATCAAAGGGAATTATTTACTTAGCCATTTGTGTAGTGTGTAAATCCTTCTATGTAGGGAAGGCAGAAAGAATGTTAAAAAGGAGGATTTACGAACACACTTATGATATAATAGTGGGGAAGGACACTAATGCCTTGTTTAAGCATTCAAAGATATGCTTAAAATCAAAATTTTCGTTTATGGTATTAGAACAAATTAAAAGTGACATCAGGGGAGGACCTTGGGAAGAAAAGATTGAATTCAGAGAGTTATGGTGGCAAGTGACCCTTGAGACAGGTAGTCCACCTGGTTTAAATGACTATGCATCAATATTACCTTTATTAAAACTAAGATCAGCAAAGCTTTGAGATGCAAAGTCATGCAATTAATTAAAACAGCCACCAGATGGCAATATATCCTTACACTTTATATGGAATGTTATGTTACTATTCAGTAAATGTTTATTTAAACACATGCACATTTTTTATCCTTTTAAATTTTGTATAGATATTTTATAAATTGATTCTAAATGTAAGGTTATCATATGTTTTAAAATGGTTTAACATACTTGTATTTCAACAAGGTTTAAGAATTATCTATGACATTTTAGTGAAAAGTGGTTACTGAATTTTAATAATATTTAATGAGTTTAACTGCAAAACTATTGGTGGTTTCAAATAAGAAAGCATTCAGCCTATTGTTTTTTTGTTAAATTACTTTAATATAAATACTAGGTAAATCTGTTATGCACTGGTCATCTGATGAAGTCTAATTGAATAAGACGAAAACGCACGTTATTGTAGTGAAGGCGTTCATGTTCTACTGTTATCTTTTTGTGTTCGTTCGTGTTCGTTCTATGTGGAATTAATAAATTTAAAAGCTGTATTTGAGTCTCCGCTCTGTGCTTTAGCACATTACATCTGGATTACATTCACACTTCCCATTCTTAGCACAGT
Source organism: Protopterus annectens (assembly GCF_019279795.1). Classification (NCBI taxonomy): domain Eukaryota; kingdom Metazoa; phylum Chordata; order Ceratodontiformes; family Protopteridae; genus Protopterus; species Protopterus annectens. Next base: position 620,496,540 of record NC_056741.1, on the reverse strand, counting down.
GGCGGCTGGGAGAACAGTGTGAAAGAGAACTCATTGAGAGAAGCAGAGGTGAATGCCAGCTGAAAGTTGTTGTAGATGTTGCTGAGGACTCGGAGATAATTTTTCAGAAGCAGTTATTGGTGAAACAAAGGAGTTTACCACAGAAGAATTATAGTTACAGCCCTCCAATTGGGAGGGTTACAGGATGATTTACTCAAGGATAAGATCAATCAGAATGAGCCAGAGAACAAACTATCATGAGGGGACATTATGGAAAAAATACAGGAGGAGGAGGATGCAGAAACAATGTTGAAAGGGGACAGTGTACAATAAAAGAGAACCTATGTGAGGACAGTGGTGACTGCACAAGCTAGGCAGAAAAAAAGAGGATTTTTCAAAAAGAATATTTGTGATAAGAGTGCAAAACAAAAGAAGCCAGAAGTTGAACTGATATGAGGTATGGAACAATGTAATTTTATCCTTGGGCATGAAAACACACGAGATAAGAGCTTTCATTCTGATTAACAAAGATACATTTTGTGACTTTTTTTTTAAACGGCACAAGGTATAGAAATGTTTTTATGTGAGTATGAAAAAAGAATAATAATCCATGGAATGAGTATGCTATTAAAGCATCTTTTTAAGAGACAAAAAAGAAAATACATGTACAGTTTCGAACAAAGGTTTAAAGAGAGACTTTAAAAGAACATTTAAAAATATTTGTTCTGGTCCCCTTTAATAAAACACATCACACTAAATTATATTTGATGACCTTTATTAGCTTCCAACATAACTTTATTGTATCATTTCAAATGTTAAACATAACATGAATAACCTTGTAACTACTACATGTAAAATCCTTGTATCATATATCAGGGCAGCGTACACCACTCACCCTGCCCGAATAAGCAGCAGCCATACTACCACTCACTTATTCTTATTAATCATAGCAGTGTCCTATCACTTGCTTTCATCCCCCAAAATCCTTGCATTGACACCTAACAGCAAGAAGGGAAATAGGAGAGGGACAAGCCTGCTCCTCTTCTCTTCTCAACACCCACTTCAGTAACCATACCATCCAAAATAATCCAAAAGAAAGGAGAGAAAGGGAGAGTAGCAAGATCACACCTAAATATGGTTCCCCTTCCCAGTTACACTCACATAAGACACCTAAGTCCCACCTCACTTCCTCTACCTCACCATAATAAATTAGCCCTTTCCTTCCAGAGACTACTCAAACCTCCCTTTATTTCTTTATCAACCTCCTCCCCAGCAATCCCCCACCCCCATTTAACTCCCCCAACCTCTAACTAAAGATGTCCCTGGAGAAATATGTTTGTTTCCAAACTTCATTTGTCCCAGTCCCCTCTAATAAAACACATCACACCAAATGACATTTGACCACCTTTATTAACTTACAACATAACTTTACTGCATAATTTCAAATGTTAAACATAACATGAATAATCTTGTAACCACAACATTTAAAATCCTTGTGCCATACATCAGGGCAGTGTACCATGCTCACCCTGCCTGAATAAGCAGCATCCATACCACCACTCACTTATTCTTATTAATCCAAGCAGCATCCTATCACTCACATTCATCCCCCAAAATCCTTGCATCAACACCCAACACCAATAGGGGGAACAGAAGAGGGACAAGCCTGCCCCTCTTCTCCACCCACCATCCTGTCCATAGGCTGTTCCCCCTCTCCTAAGAAAGAACTTTCACTAAACCCTCCAAGAATAACCTAAAATGAACATTAAACAAATCCAAACTAACCTCATTCAGGTGCACAACATCTGCTCTAAACCAAACCGTGTCCCTATCAAAATCCCTGTGTCCGACCGTATGCATCCCCAAAGGAGCTAACTACCACACCAGCCTACAATTAATAAACCTCCAAGCCCACTCTAATACCATAAAACTAGCAGCCTTCTTCCAACACAAACGTGGGACTATCTCAGACCAAACTATGCACATGCCTGGATATAGCCTTTGCAACATAACCAAATCCTCACTTATCCTATACACCAGCTGCTTCTTAAGAATTATTACCAAGCCATTATCAGCCAAATGTACCACTAATGCTCGAGTAAACCCCTTATTTGACTGTATAAATGCAACCTCTTCCATAAGCTCATTCTACTTAAGACCTCTAACACCATGTCACCTGACTGTCCAGCCAAATCAACGTAAACCCAAATCCTTGCCATCCTTCATAACAGCAGCCCTCTTCGCCACCCAATGAATATACGAATGGCCCAAGATACAAATCTACATTCCTAAAAAACAAAAACAAAAAACATAAAAACCTAATTAATATTAAAATAGTTGAATTCATTACCTCATATAAGCTAAAAGGGCATTTGAAAGCCACCAACTCACTGTCCTAATAACTGATTTATCTTCCCTTGCTAAAATAAAGCCCTACAAATACAAAAAGAATGGGTGGAAAAGCTGTTACCCAGAAAACTCATACAATACAAAGCCCTTCTTATTACATATCCACACTGAATACTCATTACCACCTTACCCTGTCTCAAATGAAAACCAAGTCCTAATGGCTCCTCATACGTCCACATCACTCACATAGCCCAATCCACTGGACAAAGCCCATCACTCTTATTTTCCCAAGAACAGTCTATGTGCCCATCCCTAAATGATATGTTTTAGACCTTATGTAACCAAATGTGCACTAACACTGATAAATCATGACATCTGTCCATATTAGTGACCATAACAGTTCTGACACCCGAAATGCCCCAAAATACATCCATAAACACAAAGTAACTCACAAAACATAATCCATTCACTCACCCACCACTAAATCTAAACCCTTCAGAACCTATCTTGTCAATGGATAACACACATCCATGTTCAAACCAATCACCCTATGACATCTTCTCAACATACACCGCACTATCCAGGACTTTGTGACATCATGCAGCCTAGCCACCTGCACAAATATACTAATCACAACCAAGTTCACCTTAACTGACTGCACCGCTTTACCTTGCTCCCAAGCCAGAACCAGGTATCGCAATAACGGTTATTACGAACAAACCCCTTCATCCTCAACCAGCTGTAAAATATATTTTTCAAAGTCATATAATGCCCTACCATATGCCCTCCTAACCACATTCCTAAATGCTGACCCAACAAACCCTGCCCTTTCTCTGCTGTAAACAGTATACCACCTCTTGCTCACCCCTTATATATGTAAATTAATTCCTTCTGCAACTTATCAACTTGCCCACATATGCTGCATATATGTAATATCTCTTCACAACCTTACGGGCTGTGCACATGTAATATCTCACCACCCATCATTTTGTGCTGTAAGGCCCTCGTACACCAAATAACTACCCAGCCAACTTCTTGATGCAAAATGAATTCATCCATTCTCAAAATCTTGACTGACCTGCATGCCTTAGATCAGGTATATCTTAGTGCGACTTGTCCTATAAACATGCTTAACAAGATCACTGTCTTAACATATATCACACCCCCTTCTCTAATTTCCCATTAACCTGGTAGGCTAAAAGAACCCCTCATATTTATATCCATTAGTGAAGAATAAAGTTATCCAGTCACCCCTACTCTGGGTTACTGCACCAACATTGCCACTGCCTAAAGTCCATGTAACCAATCTACCTTGTTAGCACCAACTTCAGCACTGCCCTAAAGCATGGCTCCAAATCTTGAAGAAAGCCCATGCACTACAGCTTGCATCCTCCCACACCCACAATCCATGCTGTCCTGCAAACACATGAATCCCAAATTGTTATAGCCAAATGTCTCACCAGCTCTCCCCTAACTTTTAACTTACCAACTACTCAACCTGCCCAACCAGCTCAAATGAACCCCAACAACTGTAGCATACCTTAACTCTACTTTGTCAGCCAATGCAACAGCCCAACAGACATTAGTACTATCAAGATGCTGTCCTTGTTCTGCACAACAGACCACCCCCATGGGCACTATAGCGCAATCCATTTACCATAAGATTGCTGGTGGAGTAACTGCTTAACACCTTGACTGACCCTGACCTTGACTTGACCCTGCTGCCTTTACTCCAACATCACTCTAGTATCATTCTAGTGTCATTATTCCTAATACTCGCTATCCAGTCTGTACCACCAGCAACCACTGGCTCTACCATCCTCTGAACAAAATGCCTACCTAAATTCCCTAACTAATCTCTTTCTTCAAAGATAAGCAATCACATTGTGCATCCACTATACCCCTCTCTTACCTAATTGGCTTGTTCTCATGGCTAATACTCACTCATGTGAAGACCCATACAGGCTGTAAACAAGCCTGGGATTAAAACCTGCAGCTCCCATCATGACATTACCTTGCATCCTATTGGGTCTGTAATTTCAGCCCATACCAAAACCCCTCCATAGTTGGATGCTCTTCCACAGTCTACCTTCCTATCAGATTCTGCTCTTGCCATGCCTGCTACCGGAAGGTATATTTGCATAAGCTTCAATTTTCTGCCTTTATTGTTCCATCCTGTAGTTTGTTTGTTTTTTTTATATCTGCCCCAATTCTCTCTTCACTGCCTCCTTTGTGTTCCCTTTCCCCAAAGTAGGAAGAGTGAAGCAGTCTGGCATCCTACAATGCAACTCTGAATGTCAACTACCTTTCCTAAAAAAAAAAAAAAAAAAAAAAAAGAAAAACACCACATCTACCTGCATAAAGGTGACTATACTTGCATATACCTATATATCCACATGCTCTCAATATATACACCCATCACCACCTATACCTAAGTATCCTATATATACATACACACATGTATACATAAATACATACACATATATATATATATATATATATATATATATATATATATATATATGAGCCAAGCAATATATATATATATATGAGGCAATCTTAGAAACCTGCTGCAAAATTATAATCATATCTTCCATGCTGAAGGAAGAAAAAATGGTTGATACTCAGCTAGAAATGTCTCACTATATTTGAGAGTGCCCAACAGATCCAACCTGCACCTAAGCCCTGCTACACTAACAGAAGTGTGAAACTGAATAACTTACAGCATTTGTAAGAAACTTAAGTCCCCACAAGAACTGTGGACATGCCCATAATATAATAAAAAAAAAATGCCCCATCACTCCCAAAAATTGCTATCACAGCCATCCCTATGCCAACATAAGCATACTGAGGAAGACGAACATAACTCCCTGGCAAACATCATCCAGAGACTCCTCAATGACCCACCAAAACAGCCGTAACTAATACAAAAAAAAACAATCAATGTATGATGCATCCCTCATAACATTCTACATTTTAATTTATGTCTGCTGCCTGTTCCAGACCACCCACAAAAGTGCCTGCCTGTGCGATCACTACACCTGTCGAGAATTATCAGGGACAGTAGCATCCCTCTCACACCTTAGAACAAGGAATCCAGACCAGGCCATACCAATGGGGAGACAAATGTCCAAAACAAGGACCCTTCCCACACGTGTTTACAAACCCAAAAAGTTGATAGATCGGCAAACATTGCATTTGCCTGAACTTCCTGAAGTGTATGAGGTCTAAACTCAAATGTCCATCATTATTTCTTTAACTCCAACCCACAATGATTAGCCAGTAATTTCCTAAAAATCCACAACCTTATGAAAACAAACATGAGGCAAAATCTGGACATTCTGTAAAATTATATACATTTGTAAGGTATGAAAACCAGGCCGTGCTAGCCTAAAAGACCCACCGGGTTGATGGCCTCAGTTGCTGCAATGTACAAGCTATATGATCCCACCATCCGTTACAAGGACCCACGATCTAGACATGCACATATGCAGGTTACTTTACAACATGATACAAGATTAATGCAAATGTGAAGAGCATATAAACAGTATTGGAGTGGGTGAAGGGAGTATGGAAAGAAATCTGTGAGACTGTATAGCATACCAGGCAGTTTCTTACTGCAGCCTATAAACCATTACATTAATGGGTAGAAAACAGATTCCTCGGAGTAAACCTACAAACATACAGAGAACATATCTCCACACAGACAGACAATGACCAGAAAATCAGGACTAAACAACCAAAGCCTGACACTGAGATGCAGGGATCCTACCAATAACACACCTGTATATATTTTATATAAGCAAATAAAAGATATTTAAAGATTGTCCCTGATTTTGCACAATCTCCTCTCATTGTTTTTGACTTTATTCCTGATTTTTGAGTAAAGAAGAAGATAGGTATGGCTACCATAACATAAAAAATAAAGTTAGGCAAATATTTGAATGGCAGCGATTTAAATGGATAATCCACAAGGAAAACACCAGCTGGTGATGAAGAACACAGCTTTATTGTGCAAACCAAATGTAAGATAAAAATTCAATTTGAAAACACTAGCATACAGAATCCATGAACCACAGGATAACCAACAGCATAAAAAACAAAGAATTAATCTAAAACCAGTTAAGCACTTTCATCCCCAGTCTGGGGACTTCTTCAGAACAATTCCCAAAACCATTCCCAGCATTTTTATAGCATTCCAATTAAAGGGGAATTACAATGAATAAAAAATATATAATAGTTGACTCAAATAAATACATATGACAGCAATGTGTGCAAGGAATAATCAAGTATCTTATAAACATATGTCAAAAATATGTTAATAAATATTTAAAAACTTAACAATAAATATTTACATTAAAAATTGTTACATTTGCATGTTAACCCAATATGTTTTTAATTTTTAAATAGCAGCTGATATTAACTGCTTCATTGATACCAGGGTACCTGGTGGCATTCAACATCAACTGCCACCTCAATTCACATACATCTAAGGCCTCCCTAAGTGTACTTCACTGTTCACCTGATTATAACTGCTGTAACACCAAAAAATTGAAAGAATGACCAGGGTACTTCCATTAAATGTCTACTAAGGGCATTAGAATCCTTGTTGTGCTTAATGTCCAGGGAATGTTCATAAATTCTTAATCTAAACTTCCCACAGGTTTTACCCACATAAAAAATGGGCATGAGGTACATTTTGCTAAATAAACATTTTCACTCTGACAATTAAAATTACCCCTAATATATAGTGCCTTGCCATTTAAAATAAAAGTATCTCCAGTGATTAAAATCAGGGAGTATTGGGGACACATACCACATTTGGTATTGCCAACTTTTTTTGATGTACAAATATTTTTTTCTTTTACTCCCCTGTTCCATAATGTCTTTGAAACACCTGTCTCTTCTGTATGCAAACTTTTTTTTTTATTTAACATCTTGATCAAATTCTTATCTACAGATAACAGTTCCCAATTTTTCTCAATAATTTTACAAATCATGTGTGTATCCTTAACATAGGTTGTAATAAAAATTGGAAAAGTAGAACATTTGTTATCCTTATTATCTCTCAAATGGTCAATAACATGGTTACCCCCTACATTTTGACCTAAAATAGGGACAAACCAACCATTTTGCTGCTTTATGACTACCTCCCCTTTAACACTTTCCAAAAAATCTCGGGGATAACCTCTGTGCTCAAACATTTTTAAAATAAATTCCACTTCCTGAATAAAATCACACTCCAAGGATGTCATTCTAGCAGCATGTACCAGTTGTCCTTTTATAATGGATTTTTTCTGAAATGTGGGATGCCAACAATTAAATTCCAAATATGAGTTTGAAAACGTTGATTTTCTATAAATCTCTGAAATCAATATTTTATTAGCTCTATCAGTTTTAATCTCCATGTCCAAATACGTGATAGTGGTGTCATTGAAAACATGAGTAAACTTAAAACAATCTAAAGTGTTATTAATATATACAAAAAATTAATTTAACATATCAACAGTACCAATCCAAATAAAAAAATATCATCCAAAAATCTTGTAAAATACTTTATATATTGCATATATTTAGATTTGAATATGAATTGGTTTTCCCAGAATGACATTACATAGTTGGCAAAAATGGGAGCGCATGCTGCCCCCATTTCTCCTCCAGTAACCTGACAAAAGTATTGACCTTCAAATTTTATAAAATTATATGTTAAAACCATTTCCATTAAAATCATAAAAGCATTAATGTCATCTTGTTCAAACATACCCATTGCCTGTAACTGAGTTTCTAACCAAATAAGTCCATCATCCTGGGGTATAACTGAAAAAAGGTTACATACATCTATGGTAACCAATAGCATATTATCATCGTAAGTTAAATTATTTAAATTAGCTAAAAACTCCTATGAATCTTTAGAAATATATTTAAAATGTTGTAACCCTCTTTTTAAATGGAAGTCTAAATATTTACCAATGAAACATGTTTTCCTCTTTTTTGCATCCACTATGAGCCTAAATTCCAAATTGCTAAGCCCCTTGTGGATTTTGGGTAAACCAAAATCGGTGGCAATCACCGGGTATTCATTTTTCATATAATTAAATGAATCTAAATCAGTTTGTCCCTGCAGTAACATATCTTCCAAAGCTAAATCTAATTTACGATATGAAATATTAATTTTATTCATCGATACCTCTTTGTAAGTATCACTCATCAGGAGGCCTGACATGTAATTAAAATAATCTACACAATCCATAACCACCACTCCATTACCTTTATCTGGTTTCATATAACGTACATTATCATCTTCAGAAATATCATGAAACAACCTTTTTTCCGCTTTGGTAAAATTGTCACCCATAATGCTACAATTACCCTTAAAAACTTCCCTAAAATCCAATTTGCACATTTTTTCAAGTATGCCAATAGTATTACACATTGGGGGATTAAATGTACAGGGTCTTGTTAACCTCGAAATATTGACATTACCACGATTATTGGTATTGTTACAAACATTATTGTTAAACCATACACAAAGGTTTAATTTCCTCATAAACATTTTTATGTCCAATAAAGTATCCACCACTCTTCCCCTCCTACTGGGTAAATAAGTGTACCTGTTCGCTAATTAATCAGCCACAGGGGGTAGTAATGTTTTTTTTAGGAATTTAAATGGATTTTAAGGATCTGTAAAAGTAACTCATTTACATCAGAAAGTGTTAGGCAACTACAAAAATTAGGTATATTTATTTCATATGGACACAGTATAGCAAACTATGAATATGACAGATATACTTGAAAGACATTTGGATGGAATGATACGTATTCACATCTTCCTATATCCATATACCCATCTGAACATACCCATACAATGAGACTATTATGGCACGACATTACCTTTAATAACTTCATCCTTATCCTAGACTTTGACTGTTTTCATTACCTTTTTGTTTTGTTCATTTGTCTTTAGTGCTTCATTTGTCTTGGGCACACATCCCCAACCGATCATTAAGATCTGAACACCAAAATCTAATCTCCATCCCCAGACCTAAACATCCCACCAGCCAGCAACTACTATCCTTCTCTCTAGGTAGGAAATGGAACTCTCTCTCTCCCTCCTTCTCTTAGAACCATACCTAACACAGAATACTTTAAAACCCAACTTTTCTTACACCTATCTTCAAAATGGAAATGTTCTTGCTTTCACCCTACATAATTCCAAGGTTCCTGTAGACTAAGCCTCTGTACTCCTGCACCTTTATGCACTCTAATTCTAGCTAAATGATTTTAGCTGACTCTAACTTCACTGTAAGGATGAAAATATTGAAAATTTTGCAAATTATTTGTACAAAATTTTTTTGTTGTTGTTGTTTTTTATTTTTTGTTGTTGTTTTTTTTTTTTCTTTAGCATTTGCTGTGTTCTTCTTTGTATTCTTGCTGTGTGTACATTCTATTGCAAATTTGCATTTGCAGTGTTCTTACTATTTATTCGTGCTGTGTGTACATGCTTTTGTATTCTTCTCATACATTGTATTGGTTGTACTGCCTTTGGAGCTTTTCTCCCCGGGCCTCCACTGAAAATGGGTTCTTCTTGGCCCAGTGGACTTCCCCCATAATCAAACTGAAATAAAATAAATAAAATGACAGAAACTAGCCTACATCCACCGACACCAAACCCAGATGATCTGGAAAATTTGAGGAACATTCTTTTGCCAGTCCAAACAATTGTGCTTTGACTCCTTATGCTGAACAAATACTTGAAAGACATTTGGATGGAATCATACGCATTCACATCCTCCTATATCCATATACTCATCTGAACTTACACATACAATGAGACTATTATGGCACGACATTACCTTTAATAACTTCATCCTTATCCTAGACATTGACTGTTTTCATTACCTTTTTGTTTTGTTCATTTGTCTTGGGCACACATCACCCGAGGAACACACCGCTACTTCTGCCATACTCCCTGTGCCTGTCAAGGCTGCTATACTGCCATCGCCCCTAAGTTACATGCTGGGTTGCCACTCATGTTAGCACTGATCTCAAAGGTCCCCACATCCACATCCACCATTTTTTTAACTGTTTAGTAGTAATGGGCTGCCTGCAAAACAACTCCCCTTCTTACACTAATAAAAGAAAAGACCCAGAGGTGCAGTCAGAGTATAATGCCGTTGATTCCATTTTGAGAATATGGCTGCCAAAAAAACATACATACCACAATTGTGAGCTACGTCAGAATATTTATAACAACAATGAGGTGTGCAACCCCAACAGCCACTTCAAATTAAATGCTACTTAAATGAGGCCAAGGAGCATTGTCCAGCATTTGGCCATTCATTCCAAATGCACATTAAAGATCTATTCCATAATTCCCGCTGAACCTATTTTTGTTTTGACTTTATGTCTATCTATCTATCCTAGAGCACATCTATACCCCTCTACACGTGGCATTCACTGCAACCATACTATGCCTTGCCCATCACTAAGCTGCCTGACATTTACAGTTATAATGTTCATATAAGTACCTGACCAACCCCTCTGCTGGTCACTATGGATGCTGATCAAAAGAACTGAAAAAGCTCTCAGTTAAAAAAAAAAAAAATATATATATATATATATATATATATATATATATATATACACACACACACACACACACACACACACACACACACACACACACACACACACACACACACACACCACCTATAATCTGCAATGAGCCACACACCACTAAGCCCAGGCCTACCTGTTCTCCGGCAATACCTACAGGTCATCTCAGACATAACACTTGCCTTAGTAAGATCACTCCTAAATAGGGTTCCCCTTCCAGTTACATTCACATAAGGCACCTAAGTCCCGCCTTACAGCTACCTCACCCTAATAAATTAACACGTTCCTTCCAGAGACTATGCAAACCTCCGTTTATTTCTTTATCAACCTCCTCCCCAACAACCCCCACCCCATTTAACTCCCCCTAACCTCTAACAAAGATGTCCTGGACAATCCTAACCTTATTTGTAAAGAAGTAATGGACATTTCAAAAGTTTATGATGTGTTTTTTTTGGACTGGGGATGGGATTGCAATGCTATTTTAAAAATGGAAATGGGCAAAATGTACATATTCTGAGTACTGTATAATAAATGTTGAAGGTGACAAGGGTGTTGTGAAATACTGGATGCAGCCAACATTTTTTTGTAGGAAAGAAGGACATTTAGATAATAACTGTGATAAAATATTATATTATGTGGTAAAACGGGACACAAAGCAAAGAAATGTAAATTTGAATGTTACAGATCTAAAACACTGAATATATATATATAGGTGGAATGCAAAGAAAAAGAGAATGAATCAAGTATTGTAAATTGGGAAAATAAGAACAAATCAGAAACAAAGGAGAGATAGAAATAGATTAAATTTTTAGAAGACAAAAAGGGAGATAGTAAAAAAAAAGAGGAATTAGAAATAAAATTGGAAGTTAGTGACTAAGAAAATATAAGCTGAAAAGCTGATCCATATCTATCAATTTTAACAGCACCTTTACCACTCTACTAGCTATTAGATACAAAAATCTATTATAATCATGGTTTAAAATTGAAATTGGTCTATATAAAGTTGGAAGAATCCTTACTCTCTTTTGGGTAATATAGCAACCATAGCTTTCTTCCAAGATGCTGTTATTGTCCCTCATTTTCAAATATTATATAAAAAACTTCCAGATATTTATCACTTTATTCTTTCCTACCATCTGTTCCTGGAGATTTCCCCATTGATTGATTATAGATCACTATTTTTATCTCATCACTTCCTGTCTTAGTGATTAATTTTTGAGCCTCCTGTTCCTCTAATCTTGGCATAGTTAGGTCTTCAATAAATTTTTCCATTTGTGCCTTTTTTTGGTTTCCTAATTCCTCTGGTTTGTCCACATTTTCTTAGAATTTCCACAATATCTAAAATACCTTTTCAGAATCATCTTTTTTTTCTTGTCATATACTCCTTCAGCTTGGCATCAACTTTCTACTTCCTTTTGCCCAACCCATTGTACTAAAAGTTTTTGTTCTCCTGAAGTGCACCTTATATTCACTTCAGCATGCAGCACTTGCTCCTCATCTTATTCTTTGAGATTCCCCTTCTTCTACAATATGTTAGCCTTAGACAATCCCAATAACTCCTTAACACCTATGTGGTGTGTAGTGTTGCACCTCTTACAGCACATCCTTACATTCCAAAAATCTGCTTAAAAAGCATAATATAGTCAAGACTTTTCTACTGTGGGACACCCTAGATTAACTAGATTACTGTCATTTTATTAACAAATCCTTGCGTTTTCTATTTCTGCCTATTATAAGCTGTTACATCACTTAGTTAAAAAGTCATACCCAAGAAAGGTCTGGATGCCATAAGGAGCTATGGGTGTTAACTGAAAGTATACAGAAAAGGTGCTGTTGGCTTTCATGAGTTAAATAATTTCTATTACTTCTTTCCTGCATTTCTTACTTTCTCATTTCTACCATTTCTTTAAACTACATTTTCATTTTATCTTCCCTAATAACCCACAGATCATTTCTACTACCCATTCCTGGAATTCCTCTCTTTTTAAGAAATAAGTAGGAAAGCACCAGTGCCTTTTTTTCCCGCTCCTTAACCTAGCAATGAAGGGTGCCAGAAAAGGGAGCAGCACTGAGCACCAAATGTGCCAATGAACTCTGATCTGAAATAACCCCTTATTACAAAAATCTTGCATTATTTCCTTTGTTTTCCTTTTTATACCATTACTGGAGTTCCTCTCACAGTCAGTATTATTACCCCCCATTTTTTCTGATAAATATCTATTCTAAAGTCCTTTCTTTGCCAAATTCACATGCTGATTTCTATCCAAATGTGTGCAATAACATTGACATCCCATGGTAAAAATAATAAGACAGTCATTCTGATAAGAAACTGTTAACCTTCACTTATTCTGCATGACAATTTTTTGAATGTATGTTTCCAGCTTGCAGCATACATGCAAAGATTAATGCTTGGCTGGCTGATCTTGCATGAACCTACTGCTTCTCATGTCTGATTGAAGCAACATCACATTTCCCAGACCTTCTGTTTCAATAAAACACTCAGAAACAGGAAAGTTAAAAAATTTTCAACCACCAACCCCCTTTAACTCACAGCAATCACATAAAATAGTTATACTTTCCAAAAAGTGAAGATTCCTCTGTACTGGGGCAGTTGCCCGAAATAGACAACTGTACCCACAGGCTTTGCCTCTTCTAAAATTAGGTTTAAGCATGTTGGATGCACATGCTAGTCCTTTTGTTCCCCTTACACAGATACTATATGTCCTAGTCCTCTCTCTATTTCTCCTTGATTTGAAAAAAAACTTGCATGCTCTCAGTTAGTTGATTTTAAGCCTTAAAAGTGTTTAAATGAATAATGAAAAAATATTACATGGCTCTTACTTGCTTCTTGCTTCTTGCCTGGATGGATTCTTGCTAAAATTCAAAGTCTGATTATATTTGCATTCACAGTCTGTTGCATACAGAAACTTGCAGAATATACACTGATGAGAGAATATACTTTGCAGCACTTGTCTTTAAGAGCAGTAACCAATAACTTTTATAATAAATAAAACTGGACAAACGTTGCAGCTTAAAAGTACTGTTCCAACTTTACTTCTCATATAGTACAGATGATGTGAGAGATATAACATTTACCTTGGGACTTGTGTCCCTACCAAACCTCTCTCTCACATAGCTGGATTTATACAGCTCTTTATATACAGTTTTAGTCCTGTAGAAACAATACTAAGCTTCCTTGTTTAACAATGTCTTGTAAGAGACCAGCTTTTCTGACAGTGTGAATATCCTGTAACAGTGTCCTGATGTCCATGTAGAAAAACATATTTTTGAGGAAACACATTGTCTGTATTCTATTTGAATCTGTGTATAGAAACATGTGTTCTTATGTCAATGCTGATAAGCATATCCTGTTTTTTTATGAAGAAAAACATATTTTTGAGAAAACACATTGTCAGAGATCAGCTTTTTTGACAGTGTGAACATCCTGTATTTTAGTTGGATCTTTGTATAAAAAAAATCTGTTCTTATGTCATATCCTGATTTTCCATGCAGAAAAACATGTCATTGTTCTTTAAAAGCAGATTTTGCATTTTTGTTCTTGCATACATCCTGTTTTGAGTCTGTAAGGGAAGAATGTCCATTCAGCAGATTCCTTTTCCAAGCCATGGTCATTTAGTATGACTGCTGATCACATATTACTTAAACTTTGTTTCTGCATTTAAGCAAGCCTTTTCTTTCAGCATATTTACAACATAATTAATTTCAGATTTATATTCATAAAATCTAACAATTCCCTCTGTTTTTAAACATACTCAAAACATTTTATATAGAAAACACAAGAAACAAACCTTTAGTTTGATACAACAAATCAAAATGCAATTTTACATAGTTAATACAATGATATTAAAGTATTACTACCAAAACTGAATGTATTTAACAACTTTTTCTTTTGCAGACCATTCTGTGAAAATATTTTATCAGTTATAAGCTGTGTCTGCTTTAGTTTAACTTGATCAATTTATTCTTTTACAATCACAGAATTTAATTTATGACTTAGAACTGTTTCATTAACTCTTTGCAGCTGTTAAATTAACTATGAGACAATAACTATGTGCTACTGCAAGCATTTATACACTACTGAAAACACACAATTTCAATGTCATTTTAACCATCACATTGTGTTCATGTCTCTGAACTGCTACAATGTATTCTGTACAGTATGTATTTACATAGACTGTTTGCTGTTCATGCATTTCAATTTACTAGGTATACTGGACCCACTTTTTTAAATATGTTTTTTCACACATATTCATTACTAGACATTAATTTCATTTGTACTGAATTTTTCTGCATTTGTACATACAAAGACTATAAAGTACATTTAGTCTAATCTTACAAATTTAATAACATTAATATTAAGCAAAATCTTGGAAAATGTTTGTCTCATTAGAAATATCTAGTGGAATTGACACCAAATCCATATGTCCTGTTATTTTAAACTACATACTCAACAATTAAAAGTATTCATGCCTTTTTATATCAACATTGTTTTGCCAAAAACATATTAAAAATAGTGACCATTCTTGCTATTAGAAACATTTATGCATTTTTGCATATCTTTATTCTCTCTTGTATAGCTTTAATAAAGCAATTTTAAATCATCTCTTGTTTTTTCTAAACAATAAAATAATAACCATTATGATAGCTATTAACAACTTGTAAAATATCTTATCCTGTCAGGTTTAATCCAGTTTACCAGTATTTCTAATACACTAATACCTGTTTTTTCCTCCCCATAAAAGAGTATTGAATAGAAGGAATGAGATATTTTTTCTTGTAGCTTTATTTTAGACCCTTATTATTTATTTTTATGTAGCTTTATTTCAGACCCTTGTCACAGTCTGTTTATACAGTCAGTGTAAAACTGAGAAAGTGCCCCTCCCTCTTATACAGTCAGTGTAAAACTGAGAAAGTACCCCTCCCCCTGTAGTACTTCAGCACTGTTTACCTGCCCTATGCTGTGAAAATAGAATGTATGTCAGCCTAACACTATGGTTATACATTTATTTTATTAAATTATGAACTTTTGTCTGATTTGATAATTTTTTATAAAGCTTTTGCTGTTTACTACCACTAGTAGGCATTTACATTCTCCTGCACAATTGATTTGAACTGTATATATACTATAGCCCATTTGCTGGCTGTACTTGATACAACTGAGTTTTTTTTGTCCTTTTAACATTTACTTGCAAACAGATTATCAGTGACATCTATGCACAATTGTGGCATTTTATGACAATTACTAAATAGTGTTGCCTGTAAACATTTTAACAATTATGTTTTAATAACAATGATGCTTTAGAAAAACTCAAGCTACTTATCTGGCAATCAGTCTTGTTGTTTATCTTATCTTTCCAGCATTTCCTGTAACTATTCATTCAGTCTAGGAAGGTCTGAGCTCACATTTTATACTCTATAAACTATAGTTAATTCTTTTAGCATTTTTCCTTTAATGTGATTTTGATTTGCATAACTATGCATTTATACAACATAAATAGACATTATTTTACAATTACCTTACATGGATTTCAGTATTTTTTTTATTTTTTTTATTTAACTATTTAACTGTCCTGCCATTAATTTTACAAAAACTGTTTGAATAATACCATCTGTGATTTTCTTTTTAAAATTCAGAACTTTAACTGTTTGGTGTTACTATATAATTATAAACAAATTGTAAAAAACAAAATAGATATTAGTTTAACCAACACATTTATATTTATATTATTTATATTTGCTGTTGTCTGCCTGTGTATTGTAACAGATGTACTCTAGATGAAAAGAACACACATGCATGTCTGTCTTGTATATGTATATCTTTATACAAGCATGTCAGTCTTGTGACTTTAAATCTTTACTCCTTTTAACTATTTTCATTTAATTTTTATACACTAGAACAGTTTTGTTTACCTTTTGACTATGCTAATGAATGGCATTCATATGCTTTACTTTACTGTAGTACTGATATATGTCATAGTACTGATAGATGTCATGCTTTAACTGAATGAAAGTAAAACATTTTAAGAATGATTTGTCCAGACATCAGATCCTACCATCCTACCATGTATGTTTAACCATTTTCAAAACATAAACATATTATAAAATATATTTCTTTTGCACAGATTAACTGTGTATGCAGGAAGTTCCCAGTCTCTGTCAGTTCAGCTAATTTATTTCCTTTATCCTGCAACTTCTGTTGAATTTCCTTATAGTCTGCTTGATATGTCTCAGGAGCCTGTTCTGCTGAATCTGAAACTCCTATGCACTTTTGAAAAGATGTATGTATAACTTGTCTAAGCTTCCTGAACTCATTGTGTCTGTTTTTTAGAAGTTTACTACATTCCTTTGTAACAAAATGTACTAGGGTTTCTATCAGTAACTGATTTGACTCACATGTGGTGACAGGACATAACTGTTCAACATCAGAATGTAATGGAAACACTTTACCCTTAGTTAATTCTTCAGATCTGTCTTTACAGTCTATTTCTTTCGCAATATGATGCAATATTTTTTATGACATAATACACAAAATGCAGTTTTTGTTGAAGCACACAATAAACATTTGTCATATTTCACATGGTTTTCTTTGAGATACCAGCCAAATATTGTAATACATTTGCATAATGCCTTACTATCAACCTGCCCTAATAAGGTTTTACATTTACTAATGTGCTGTGTATACCAACATAGCAATTTTCTAAAGTTTGGTTTACTCCTGCATGAATTATAAATAATATCCATACTATCTAGTAATATACAACCTGTCTAGGAATACAGAAACTATATATGAATATACAAACTGTCTTAAGAATATAAAAACTCTCTTAAGAATATACAAACTGTTTTAACATCATCCACACTAAATATGTGACACAGAAAAAGTCTTACCAGTTAGCAAGAAAACAGGTGATCAGGCTGCTATTGCAGATGGCTGGAAATTTTTCAAAGTCACTTGAGAAGCTGGGAAAGCACAACAGGCAGTGGACTGATGGGCTAGTGGATATCCCCCTTTTCTTGAAGAATTTATGGCACTGCGAATTTCTTGAACTAGTCTCACTCCGGATTGTAGATGTCTAAAAAACTTTACTACTGCAAGCTGCATAAACTGGAATACTTCTGTTTAGGATTTACACATACGTACAAATGTTAGTTACTGCAATTTAACTGAAGTGACCCTCTGCAGGGCTTACCATCACTCCTCCTGTGTTTGAATGCAGATTGTAGGTTCAAGTGCAGACTAGCTTGCCATTGAAAAATTATATGGAGCTAGTCACTCAGCTGCCTCGCCATTGAAAAAATATTACATGGCTCTTACTTGCTTCTTGCTTCTTGCCTGGATGGATTCTTGCTAAAATTCAAAGTCTGATTATATTTGCATTCACAGTCTGTTGCATACAGAAACTTGCAGAATATACACTGATGAGAGAATATACTTTGCAGCACTTGTCTTTAAGAGCAGTAACCAATAACTTTTATAATAAATAAAACTGGACAAACGTTGCAGCTTAAAAGTACTGTTCCAACTTTACTTCTCATATAGTACAGATGATGTGAGAGATATAACATTTACCTTGGGACTTGTGTCCCTACCAAACCTCTCTCTCACATAGCTGGATTTATACAGCTCTTTATATACAGTTTTAGTCCTGTAGAAACAATACTAAGCTTCCTTGTTTAACAATGTCTTGTAAGAGACCAGCTTTTCTGACAGTGTGAATATCCTGTAACAGTGTCCTGATGTCCATGTAGAAAAACATATTTTTGAGGAAACACATTGTCTGTATTCTATTTCAATCTGTGTATAGAAACATGTGTTCTTATGTCAATGCTGATAAGCATATCCTGTTTTTTATGAAGAAAAACATATTTTTGAGAAAACACATTGTCAGAGATCAGCTTTTTTGACAGTGTGAACATCCTGTATTTTAGTTGGATCTTTGTATAAAAAAACATCTGTTCTTATGTCATATCCTGATTTTCCATGCAGAAAAACATGTCATTGTTCTTTAAAAGCAGATTTTGCATTTTTGTTCTTGCATACATCCTGTTTTGAGTCTGTAAGGGAAGAATGTCCATTCAGCAGATTCCTTTTCCAAGCCATGGTCATTTAGTATGACTGCTGATCACATATTACTTAAACTTTGTTTCTGCATTTAAGCAAGCCTTTTCTTTCAGCATATTTACAACATAATTAATTTCAGATTTATATTCATAAAATCTAACAAATAAACTTAATTGTGAACTCTTATATTTAATATTTACATATTAAAGCTTCTAGGAATGCAACTACATGCAAAGGTATTCGCTTCTCTCAGTATCAAACTTTCATTTATTTTCACTGACAGTTCCCCTTTAAATACTAATCATGATGTTTCTCATACATATGCCTTAGAGTACATTCTTTAGTGATTTTCTAGTTAATTGCCTTCAACAGTAAACTTACCATCTCCCAGTGAGGCACTTGGTGTAAAAGAAAGCATCCAATAGCTTTACAAATGACAGAAACAACTCTTTTTCAACTAATGGAAAACTACCATATTTCACCCTTTCCATTTTCTAGCCTCCTTGCTTGAGGAAAAAATCCCTTGTCTGTAGAGAATATTAAGAACATTAATCTGTACTTCCTTCTGCATAAAGGCAGAGAGAAAATGTATTTTAATATCCTTTACTGTCTCCCTCATCATCCTAAGATCATAACATTACATTGCTTATATCCAGTCTTTATCTTGTTACAGTATAAAACCAAAGATACATCACACTCAAGAAAAAGGACTTTCTTATTTTAATACTAGTAGCATAAACAGCAGTAATGAGACCCCCATCTCACATTTAAAGTACATCTGCATACTAACAGAACTAGAGCATGAAGTTTACTTCAAGACATTTATTATAAGCATTTTACTAACAGCAAACACTTTTTTGTTATTCCGTTCCTTGTCCTTCTAGACATTAATGACAAAGTGGGAATTATGCTTTAACATCCTCTCACCAGTTTAGCATGGTAAGCAGTCATGTCTTTTAGCCATTTCTTTTTGCAGAAGCGCAGGTCTCATCTCCAAACTGCATCTTATTGGATTGACTCGTAACAATTCTTTCATTTTTCCTACCTTTATATTATTGGTGTACTCCTTCCTCATCATCTCGACCACCAACCTTGACCAATGTCTCAGGCCAGTGTACTCATGATTTTAAGTCAGCTCCTGGCTTTTTTCTGTAGATCAATCATTTTCTTTTGGAACAGTGGAAAAGGTTCACTGGTAAGTTCTCTATATGGGCTTTGCTATTGTCAGAAGAATCAAAATCAAGGTGTCCTTTTGGTTGCTGACTCCCTCCTTGTTGGGTAATCCTCTTTTATTTCCTCCTTATCCTGTTCTGCATCCTAAAATGTATTTGATCCTCCAGGACACAAAATATTCTAAAATCAGTTGGATATAGCAACTTGAATCTCATACCTAACTATTGACATCCCCATGACTGCAGGTATAGACTTACTTCTCTTCTGATTGGTGTACAGTGCATAATCATTTTCCACACTGTTATGTTCCCAGTTTTTTATGCTTTTTCCTTCTGCGAGAAGCTCTTTTTGCTGGTATTACTTCATCTTTACTAATGTAGGCCTTGGCTACTTTTGGGGGCCAGCTTTGGAGTATACACATGGTGTGTCCTTTTCGTTAACAAATCCTGCTGTTGAATATCAGTCCAGTTGCTTATTTGTAATTTCATAAAATTAATGTAATCTATTATTTCCAGTTTCTCTGGTGTAGCAGAAAATCTCAGGTTTTCTCTGCAAGCACTGTCTTCTAACTCTACTATGTTTTTAAACAGTTCTTCTTGAGAAGCTTCATATTCAGCCAATATTTCCTTCATTTCAGCCTCTGAATTCTGCACTATCTCCCTTATTTTAAACACCTCTAAATGCATTTGATTTATTTTCTCCTGTACAAAAGATGAAACCTGAACTGCTTTTTCCTGAACATCTGCAAGGTTATTCCCCACCAGGGCCAGAGGTTTTTTATTCTCCTTTTCTAATTGATTTTCTCTTACTTTCTCCAAAGTTCTTCGCTGATATCCAAGCAAAGTAGTGTCTAACCAGTGACTGGATTTTATCCCAACTGATAGTTTTTTCTGGCTTTTCCCCCCACAGTTTCTGTTTTCACAATGGGAGAGCTGTAATAAATTTAATTCTCAGTTTCTCAGAAGTCTAGGCCAAAACAGAGGGGCTGTGGTTAACTAAGTTTGCAGATGACTGAAAATTAGGTGATATCATTGAATCCCCTAGCAATGTCAGAATTCTTCAAAAGGGGCTTACACAGACCAATGATTGGTGCCAAAGCCATGGTCTTAAACTAAATGCTAAAAAATGCATCATCATTCCTTTCTGTAAAAACAATGACCCTGCCGATCATAAAATAAACAATAATACCCCAAGTACTAATTCTGTAGTGACAGACCTGGGAACACAAGTTGATTGTGATCTTAACTTCGACCACCATGTGTCTACTGTGGTGAGGAAGGCATTCTGTGTCACTCACCTGATTAGCAAAGGCATCGCCTCAAGAGCAAAAGAGGTTATAACTCTCCTGTACTCATCTCTCATCAAGTGTTTTATTGAATATAATGCTCCCTTTGGTATGTACTGTACCAGATACCTGCAGCAACTTGAGAGACCTCAGAGATTTATAACTAAGAAAATTCAGAGTCTCCAGCATATGTCTTAAATGGACAGACTGAAATCACTGTCACTGTACTCAGTATTTTATAGACTACTTAGACTTGACTTATGTCTGGCTTACAGGGCTATCTCTGACCCAAATCTTATGAAAATGCTGCATATCTAGAAGTCAAATGTGATACCCATTCCAGAGACGTCAGTCTAGCCTGCAACATAAGTAGGACTTGATGGAGAGACAGATACATCTCTCAGAGGTTGCCACTCCTCTGGAATAGGCTTCCAATCCATGTCAAGCAGAGCACTTCCATGACCCTGTTTAAGCGCAACCTGAACGACTGGATGGGAAACCCTAAATTTCTGCTGGGGGTTGCCCCTACTTCTCTCCTGGACATGAGTAGTCCTTGCTAGAAAAATCTTGGACGTAGACAATATCTGTCCTCTAGTATTATATTGGGATTTATTGACTAGGCTTGTAAATCAAAAGCCTAGTAACATCATAGGAACCTATGTACCTATGATCATTGTGCAGCGTTACTAGGCTAATGACTCGGAGGGGCATTTATAAGCCTAGCCAAGTTTTCCTGAAAGTATAATGATGTCCTGTATCCAAACAGGACATTCAGGGCTGGACATTTATTAAGCTACCTCTCTCCATAATGGACATGGGTGCCAGGTCCGGTATAAATTTTCTGTTCCCCATTCACTTGCTAGATTGTGCTTAATTGGGTAATAGACAGACTCGGCTTCACGTGGAATGTTAACCATTTCACAGAATGACAATGTAGAATCAAAACTAAATTCAGATGAAGTAATTAATGCGCAAACAGAAGAATTAGTGTAGTAAAACTGGATACACAGATTCATGGGTTCATAGCTAAGCACTAAGCTAGCTGACCTTGTAGGCCATTTTAAGCCTAGCCAATTACCATACAAAGGTGAGAATCAAGCTCTGTTGTGTCTGTGAGGTAAACACCTTAACATCATGCCACCCCACCCCCAGCGAGGTACATTTAACAAAAACTTTTGCTTGAACAACAGAAAATTCCACAAAACCAAAAATATGCATGACAATGCTAGAAATATTGCTAGACTGCAGTAGGCAGCTGCACATTACAGAGCAGGAGAAAATGTGTTTTCACACTCAATGGATGTGAATAGAGAGCATGCAGTCAGAGTATTCATATCAGAAAGTTGTCCGATTGTTAAGATCTACACCCTGAAATGTAAAAAAGAGTTAACAGATAATCCTGCTGTAACATATAAAACCTGACAATTAGTGCAGAGGATTAAGACTATGAGCTTTTAACCATCTTCTTCCTGTGGTATAGAGTTTGATTCACTTAGCTTTTGTTTCTCTAATGTGTGACCTTTAGCGAGTTATTTAACCACAGTGCTTTATTGGGAAAATTTGTCTAGGCTCTTCAATAGTGTTCTGGACCACATGCTATGGCTATGATCCTAAACCTATCAGAATCTAAACCTGACCCATTTCTACGCACACTGAAAACTGAACTGCAGGCAGGCTATGTGTCGGTCAGGTTACTGTTAATACCTGTGATCTGTCTTCTACCCACAGTAAATGACTGGCCAGCCTGTAAGCTTGGTTTTCAGTGCACATGCAACATTTACAATGCTAAGTGATTCTTAAAAAATGCTTCCAGTATATGCAAATGCTTAAATAAAATGATCCCCATCATGGCTGGTCTTGAGTTGGTATTTAAGGGACAGTGAGCAACCTAACAGCTGGCTATGCAAGACTACTGAAAGTTACAACATTTGATAAAAAAGGATATAAAATTAATACTGAGCAGTCATATTACTCAAGTTTTTTAAAACAAAGAACATCCTATATATTTGCAATAATATTAGTGTTTATCCAGTGCTGACACTGGGGGGGGGTGATATTAACCAGACCTAATGATCATCTTATTGACCACAAGTTACTGGAAAACATATTAGCAGACAAAAATTACACTTCTTAATGAGCATTAAGCTTGCGTCCAGAAAAGATGGAAGGGAGATTACACTAAATTATCTTTTTTCCATCTACCTGAGCTTCTGGGTTACATTTAAGATTAGTGTTTCTGAAGTTTCAACTGTAGTTCTGTATCAGATTAAGCTTTAGATATCTTGCAGTCCTGCAATGGAAAAAACAGGAAATTGGAGAATAAATAAAAAAAATACAATAATTTAAATATATTGTAACATTCTATGTCTGCATCTATATGATGCTAGGTTTGTCAGAACTACTTCAAATTTGAGCAAAACAAAACAAAACTGAAATGTTTTAATATGACCATTATTACATACTGTTAGGCTGGGCAGGGCTACTTTGTGTTTGTGTGAAACAGAGGTGAAACAAATTACCATGGCACTATTTTTTTTATTTTACCACAGTGAGACATCTAAAGTTTACAAACTCAAGAAAGTGGTTATAATTACTGGGTACAGGGGCTTTCTATGTGAATGAAAGTGACTGATCCCGCCGTCATTTGATGTAGTTAAGCAGTCATTGATCTGTCTTTGCAGGATTATTGTTCATTTGTGTGAAATAAGTTGGAATACTTTACTAAGCCATTATTAATCACAGGCAGTTGTCAGAGGAGAACATAGTCAATAAAGTGGTTACAATCGATGGGTATGGAGGCTGACTGTGGGAAAAAGAGACTACCATAGTCAATAAAGTGGTTAGAATCGATGGGTATGGAGGTTGACTGTGGGAAAAACTGACTACCATCAGCTGTTGCTTGATCACAGTTTAATAGCCATTGGTTTGGCTTGGCGGCATCAGTATCGCACAGTATATTGTGTGTAATGAAGTCAGTATAAAACAGTCATTGCTAAGGCTTGGGCATCTGTAAGTTTGTGTAGGTGGGGTGGGTTGGGGGTTGCACTGTATCTAAGAGCAACACATTGGCCATAATTGGTGGTCTGCACATGGTATGGAGGTGTGCGTGTGTGAAACGAACTGTGACACAGTGGTGCAGCGAGTAGTGTTTACATCTTACAGCACTTTGTTCTGTACTTCTTCTTATTCTGTTTAGCAAGTTTTGTTCTTGGCTATGGTTCCTTCTGTGTGGAGTTTGTACGTCCTCCCTGTCAGTATGTGGGCTTTACCTGGGGTGTGTGTGTGTGTGTGTGTGTGTGTGTGTGTGTGTGTGTGTGTGTGTGTGTGTGTGTGTGTGTGTGTCCGTGTCCGTGTCCATCCTGTGGTACACCCATTTTATAAGGGGCAATGTCAGTGCAGTGTTGGAAACATCATCATCAATTTTATCTGTGGGCATACACACACAAATAATGAGGGGTACATGCGTAAATCTTCTTCTGGCTAGCAGTAAAAAAAATCAAAATAAAACAATAGCTAGCATATAATTATATTTTGAAAATAACATAAAATGCATCACAAAATTATAACCTGTCAGATTTCCTGTGAGCCATCAGACCCCCAGATCATTGGCTTTTTCAGAGAATTTTAGCAAGCCTTAGTAGTGGGGCTCAATCTTCAACTTTTGTCCTGGACCCCTCATAGTCTAAAACTAGCCCTGTATTTATCAATTTCTACTTTTTAAAATGGATCCATTTAACTTAACTTTTCCACTATTGAACCACTACACACTAATCTTATACCTACTGCCCAGTGTTGGGAAAGTGCCAACATGAACTTGCCTTAGCTATTTTAATGTGATTCATCCAAAAATGAACTTGAGGGATAATTTTGGTAGTCAGTTATGTTTCATTTACACCATAGTGTAGTAGTGGCTTCTGAAACCCTCATCAGTACAATGGAAAAATGTGCATCTATACTTATCATTTTAAGCAATACTCACTTCAGCAAATAAACATATGTTGTGTGTGTTTGTGATTTTTGTTTTAGGAAAAAAAATGAATGAAAATATATGTATTTCTAAATGTGTGCTTTGCATGAAGATGGTGGTACACATATCAGCTAATACAATCAATGTAAGACTGTTTCTGCTTTAACATCTAATATGCTTACTTTAGTCCTACTTGCATTTCACCTGTGTGTGTGATACACATACATACATTGTCCATTTGTTCCTAAGAAGCTGAGAGGATTAATTAGTACATTTAAGGAATTTTATTTTATTTATTTATTTTTTTAACATTTGTTTACCAGGGAAGTCCGATTGGGCAAATTTGCCCATTCTCAGGGGAGGCACAGGGAGAAAAGCTACGCATAATAACAACATAACAGTCAGTATTTTAAACAATAGTGAAACAATCAGAGAAATGACAGTACTAAATCATGTAATAACATATTACAGTTCAAGTCAGTAATAAGGCTAACAGGATCACTTAGTAACACATATTCTGACAGTTACATTTAGTATCAAAAAATCATTCAGTGGAATAGTGTCTCAGAGATAAAACAGATTAATATACAGTGGAGTAGTGTCTCAGATATACCTGTTTGGTACTGTAAATTATGATTAATGTTGTTATACTTACAATCATATGGGATCAGTAAGCAAATAAAGATATAATGAAAGTGGAGAGTAGGGAGAGAGAGGGTCAGGATGGGAGTAAGTAAGGTATTCAGGAAGCATAGAGATATAGTGAAAGTGGAGCATAGAAAGAGAAAGGGTGAAGAGGGGAGAAATGGGTTCAGCCTGCTGAGGAGCAGGAGCATAAGTAGTTCTCATTTAGGTGGGACTTCAGCAGTTTTTTGAAGTGCGTTAGGTTTGCTGTGTTTAGTATGTTCTGGGGGGGGGGGGTGGAGTTACATGATTTAGTTACATAGTTAGAATATAGTAAGTCTCCAAAACTGTTTTTGGATTTTGTTACTTTGAGCAGTAATTTTTTTGAGGATAGTAGAGTCCTGTTATTGAGGTGGGTTTCTACTAGGTTCTGTAGGGATGGACATTTGTCTGGTAGGTAAACTGTGGAATGGACTATGGTAAGTTGGTTTAGGGTTAGTAGGTCAGGCAGCTCTAGCCATTTGAGTTATTTCAGAACAAGACAATGATGGGTTCTGTGGGGCAGGTTAGCAGCAAATCTAGCTATCTTATGGTAGCATGATTCAAGTTTGCTTAAGTCTGATTTTTTGAGATTAGTAAATATAGGGAAGATGTAGAGTAAAGTGGATAGTAGGTGGGTCCTGTCAAAAGCTTGTCTGGAAAAGTTTGTTAAGAAATGTTTTATTCTGTAAAGGGGACCTATTTTAATGTAGGCCTTTTTGATGGCATGAGATATATGTTTGTCAAATTTTAAGTTGTCATCTAGAATGATACCTAGTAGCTTGGTTTCTGAGGTGGGTTTAATTAGAGTGTAATAGGATGAGGTGACTGTAAATTCATGGTTGTTTTGTGGCATTGGTTAGGGAATAGCATTAGTTTGGTTTGGTTAGGTTTCAGGATGAGCTGCTATTTTTCAAAGAAAGACTCGATGGCAATAAAAGATTTTTGAGTATTGTCTTGTAGATTTATGGTAGGTGCGGTGCAGATGACAGTGGAGACATCTGCATATTGTATGATGGAAGCAATGTTAGTAGCTTTGTGTAGGTTATTAGTCAGAACTGTGAAAAGCAGAATCCCAAGAATTGAGCCTTGTAGAACACCTACTGTAATGGGAAGTGGGGAGGAGAAGTCATTGTGCCATTTGATTGATTGACAGCGGTGAGATAGGTAATTTTGGAACCAAATGAGAGCGTTTCTAGATATGTCAAGTGATGCAAGCTCATGTAGGAGTTGTTTATGGGACACTGTGTCAAATGCCTTTGACATGTCAAGAAATGTTGAGGCAAACATTTGGCCATTGTTTTTTAGTTGGTTGACAGTAATGGTAAATTTGAGCAATCCTCTGGTGGTACTATGGCCTGGTCGAGATTAGTGTTGTGTGTGGGAAAGGAGCTTATTAGATAGTAGGCATTGCATCAGTTGCGAGTGGATGCACTTTTCTAAGATTTTAGAAAGAGGGGATAGTATAGATATTGGCCTATAGTTAGATAGTTCTAGTGAGGAGCCTCCTTTGTGGGGTGGGATTACGTAGGAGGTTTACCAGTTGTTAGGTACATACTGTTCGGTGATAGATCTATTGATCAGTATTGAAACTTGGTAGCAGATTACATCAGCTGCTAATGTGAGATAGTCGTTCGGCAACTTGTCAGTGGCAAGGGCTGTGGGGGTTTCAGTTGGCTTAGCAATTTCTTTATTGTACTGGTTTGTACAAGTTTAAGAGAGAGGTAGGTGAACTGGTGATAGTAGGTAGAATGATGGAATGATGTCCCATTGTTAACTATTGATTACACAACTGGAATACAAGCTAAATATCAAATTGCTTTACTAAAAAGGGTGTAAGAAAAATAAATTGACAACACCTGAATAGCAAGAAATATATTACTCAAATGAATGTAAGGGACTTTTTTAACAACATTATGGACCAGATTCATTAACACCTACTAAACTAAGTGTATACTAAGGGTACATGATCTGTATTCAAGAACATCCCTAGCACATTTTTTGTGCTTTCTGGTCACTCAGAAAGATTACAAAGTGCACATATACTCTACACTTTGTGGTAACCTTTATGAATCCCTCTCAATATTTAAGGCTGCAAGAAATTAAGTTATGTTGTGCTGTCTGTTCACTCAGAATGGTGTACATGTAGTGTAGGCATTAATGAATCCCAAGGCCTATTTAAAACATATTACTCCACTAAAACAAATATAAGAAAAACATACGTTTTTAAGTGTGGTAATTAATGCCTTGTAAGTTAAGCTTTGTAAAGAAATAATGCACCTTCCAGAGCTGAGGAAGCCAGCCATCGGTGTCACCATGCTTGGCAGCACCCCTGAATTGTCTCTTAATTCTCTAAAATGCTCACCCTGTTGGGCATTATTTATTACCTCTACTACCAGACTGCCTTAAGGTGCATTTGCTGCATACCCAAATGCATTGCAGGATTTACCCTGTGAAGTTTTTTTTTTTTTGGGGGTGGGGGTATTTTTGGTTCCACCATAACATGACCATCAAGCCAGTTATGGCAGTCCTATCATTCCTCCCACCAAGTTCCTTTCTGTTGGACCCCTAGTGTTCCTTTCATCAGGAGGGTCTTCCCTACAGTAGAGCTAATGTACTAAGGTAGCTGTACTGGATTTGATTTCTTGCCAGGCAAGTGGTGAGATAAGGCTGCCAGAGAGGTTGGCATCCATCAATGTGGAGGATTTTTTACTTGCCTATCTCCCCTCATTCACACTATACTAACGTGGGCTGGACAAGCAGTAAGAAGATTATGTCAGATGCATGACTGTCACCCACTGTATGAATGGCTCCATCCTACTCTGCTTCCTCAGGCCTCAGCTTGGTGTCATATCCAAGGACTTTAGCTTCCACCAGAGCCTAATGGATAATGCTCTGACACATCCCTTCCCTCAAGGATAGGCAAATCTATGCCCTCTGCTGCTCCATCAATCACCTGAGCCACTAATCAAACTTAAGTCATCTGGGCTGCAGTCAAATCTTTATCCCTCTGTACCACTGTTTTTCCTATGAAGGGTTGTGGCATGGTTGTTCAAAACACAGGTGATCCTGAATTTGCCTTACCAACATAAGACCAGTATAGATCAAAATAAGTGTATTACATGTGAGGAAGCCTCCTGCACTCCTTTATCCTAGATATACTAACTGCATGTTTACACAGCATTGGGGAACAAGGAAACTCCCCAATGCAATATACAGGTATCCTGCAAAATCAGTCATCCTGCAGTGGCTCCTAGTTAAGAAGAATATAACCTACAAGAAAAAGTAAAGTTGATCACTTGAGCTTGGGCAGTTAAAATTCAATCATCTGGTTTTCATCCACATGTAGGGAACCTGCATTATAGGGATGGAAGTCCTGTAGTTTAAGCATGTATGCAGACCATAACACTAGCTCAGAAATATAGGTTAAACATTTTATACACCTCATGCAGCAGCATAGCATACAGAGCAAGCAGATGAGCTGATATATCATGTTTGCTGCATGTTCATGATTTCTGAGTACAAAATACAACATGCAGATGAATTCATTTGACAGATGTTTTGCAGATGCATGAGCTCTGTACAGATTATGGACTCAATTGCATGTCTTCCAATACAAAGTTGATTGCATAGGCTTTTTCTTTACCAGCTCAATGAGCATTCCTTTTTATTATAATGCTGCACTACTACTACACAGAAATGTACTGAATCCCATGATCATAAGTTCATAGGTGTATACTAGGCTAACGACCACAAGGGCCTTTTTAAGCATAGTCATGTATCCCGAATCTCTGACAACTTCTGATACCCTTGATAAGTGTAAGCAGGGGCTTGAGAAATGAAACATTTACAAGCCAGTGCCTGGGAAATGAACCATTTACAGGTTGCCTATGAGACGTAGGTGCCAAACCAGGGATGAATTTCCTGTTCCCTATCTAATTGTCCAGACTGCACTTGAATTGGGTTAGAGAGGAACTCTGCTTCACACGGATGGGGAGCCTGTTCCAGAGATGGGGTAATCTCTGGTATACATACCTGTCTCTCCAGCAGGTCCTATTTATATCACAGGCAAGGTTTAAGTCTTTAAAATGGGTAATTCTGGTGCTGTTTGTTTTGTGAATATGCAGGAGGTCCATCAGAGTGGGGTTTGACAATGCCCTGTATGTCAGGCATACATCCCCCCCTCAAAAGCCTGTAGGAGACAGAATACAGGGATAGAGCCTTGAGGTGGTCTGCATAGACCATTTTACTCAAGTCTTGTATTCTTTTAGTGAGAAACCTCTCTGGATGTTCCAGTTGTTGGATATGCCTGCTTAGGTACATACCAAAGGGGACATTGTACTCAATGATAGGTCTGATAAATGCCAAATACAGTGGAACAATGGCTTCCTTGGACTTAGATGCCATATGTTTGTTTATTAGTTGTTCAACATAGAATGATTTCCTCACTACTGTAGACATGTGATGGTCAAAGGCTAGATTACTATCTTTGTGTGTACCTGTGTCCCTGACTACTGGGTCAACTCTAAGGGGTGTGTTGTCAACATGATAGTTACCAGGGGTGGATGAATTCCCAAGGATATTATTAAGCATTTTTTGGCATTTAGTTTTAGTCCATGGCTCTAACACCAGTTGTTTGTCTGTGTCAGCCCCGCCTGGAGAACATTTGTGTCATTGTAGGATTTAATGACGGCTCCCAATTTGCAATCATCTGCAAATTTAGTCAACCAGAGACCACTGACATTGGCCTTGACTTCGGAGAAGTAAATGCCAAAAAGGACGGTCCAAGTACTGATCCCTGAGGGACTCCACTTGTGACTAGCCTCTTTGTAGAGGTGGACTCCCCAATTCTAACTTTCTGGCTCCTGTCTGTGATCCAGTTGGCTATCCACCGGGTGGCATACAAATTTGTACCTAACCTCTTCAGTTAGTCAACACTCTCTGAGTGGGGTATTATGTCAAATGCTTTGGCCAGGTCAAGGTAGACAGTATGAAGTATTTTGCCCTCATCCATTGCTTTTGTGACCTTCTCAAAGACGTCCACCAGGATGAGTAGGCATGATCTGCCTTTGACAAAACCAAACTGGGTTGGGTCCAATGTCTGGAGGTTTACTATATCACTATTGATCATTTCCATTATAATTATTTCCATGGCTTTACATATAAGACTAGTGAGACTTATGAGTCTGTAGTTTCCAGGGTCTGTAGATGACCCACCTTTGTGCAGAGGGATGACTGTTGCTGTTCTCCATTCATGAGGCATGAACCCTGTTTGGAGGCTATAGTTAAATAGTAATTCCAGAGGCCCTGATAGGTCATGCTATTTAGAAGGCATCCTGGAATACTGTCTGGGCCCATTGATGCAGTGTTCTTGGCCTTAGAGAGAGCATTAAGGACCTGTTCCATAGTGACAGCATGGGGAGTTACATTTGATGGTATTTCCTGAGGGAAGTTTGAGGGGGAAAGGGGGTAAAGTTGGAGCTGAATTTATCAGCCAGTAGGTTTGCTCTATCTTCTGGCTCAGTATTAGTGACTCC
Organism: Protopterus annectens; assembly: GCF_019279795.1. Lineage (NCBI taxonomy): Eukaryota > Metazoa > Chordata > Ceratodontiformes > Protopteridae > Protopterus > Protopterus annectens. The sequence goes on along the minus strand of NC_056741.1, from coordinate 620,464,888 downwards.
ATTTACAATGAGCTCTGCACACAATTGTGTACTGCATTTGAGGTTGCGAATGTAGCTAAAGAATGCCTTGTGGTTGTCCTTGCCTGGGAGGCCAAATTCACCTTAAATTTGGCTTTGGAAGACTTTATTTGTCCTCTGAGATGTTTGTTTAGTTTGATGAAAGTGCTTTTATCCTGCTGGGTGCTGCATCTCCTAATTTTGCAAATGATTTTCTTCCTCCTGTTATACAGCCTATTGATTTTGTGATTCCACCAGGGTGGTTTGTTTTTTTGAGTTAGTTCTGTACTTGTTCTTGGTAGGTGCAGCTGCCTCTGTGCAGCTTTTAACATGCCTGTACATGGTTTCTCTGAACAGTTCTGCATAGGCAGCAGCGCTCTCAGGGTTTATGGGGGCTTGACATTTTGCCAGGTTCTCACTTAATAGCAAGAGGTTAGCCTTAGAGTAGTTTCTGAATATTCCATGTTTAGCGAGTGGTCCAGGTTTTATTTTTACTTCAAAGGAGACCAATTTGTGGTCTGACCTTACCAGGGAAGACATTATAGTAGGGGATCTGCAGCACTTTCCATATTAGTGAGGACCTGATCCAGTATGGCTGCACCCCTGGTTTGTGAATTGACTGTCTGGTTCAGGAAGTTTGTGTTTGCAATGTCCAGGAATCTCTGTGCCTGTATATTTGGTGTCGTATAGGATTCCCAGTTAAGACTGGGGTAATTAAAGTCACCCTGAATATGGTATTGGGTTGGATGGTTAGTGTTTCTAATAAGTTTAAATACATGGTATGGGTTTCCTGGGTCATAGAGGGGGACCTACAGCTGGCAAGCAAGTGATATTGGATTTTGCTTATGGTGATTTGAACATAGAGCAGCTCAAGTGCATTGTCCTGTTTGACCAAACTTGAGGTATATTTATTTTAGATACACCTCCACATTTAGTCACTGTTTATATAGTAGTAGCACAAACAGGGACTAAAATTATCATATGTATTTCTATTTGTCATAATGCTGCACAATCACTTTTCAGAAATGCACCAAATCTCATTGACTATTAAAAAAATAATTTATTATATGGTACCACTGGTATTGTAGCCATCACCCCCCCCCCCCTCCACACACACACACACACACACACACACACACACACACACACACACACACACACACACACACACACACACACACACACACATCAAGGGCTGGGACAACCCTCATTTTTCTGCTTTGGTATGCTGCAGATTAAAACATGAGTCAGCATGCACAAGGATGAACAAGATGTCTGTAGACCTGGAGACTGGGACCACTAAACCACCAGTTATGATTTGTTGCTTGTGCATAAAATAGGGGTAGTGGGAAGATTTTTTTATTAAATATTACAGACTATGGAGAAAGGTATGTGATAGTTGTATGAGAGAGGGGGACACTATTGGCCCTTGGAAGTGCTGGGGAGTATAGTTTTGTAAGAATTGGCTGAGATAGCCATGGGATGGCAAAATATGCATGGCTCCAGGCTTTACATCTTTATTTTAGGGAGTACCAGATACATTACTTCATCATGCAGTTTCTCAGGTTCTTTTGGCATATTTCTATGGGACCTCCTTATATTTGGATAGGCTTGTAATTGTAACTTACTTCCTTACACATCTAAAAGTATACCAAGAATCGGTTGTTGCACATTCCATAGTCCCCACTCACCAGCATATTCTTTAAGTATTATTGTAAGTCCATTTCTCTTGCTCTTTGCCTCCATGTTTGTGCATCAACACTAAAATGTCTTTTAAAATTAAATATCATAGTCCAAAGCTAGCAAGTATAGTCACTAATCACAGCGAGATAAATCAAAACTAAGTCAGTGTAATATTAACATTCCTTTTAATGATTTCTTTGCATAAAGGCCAAGGCACACTATACTTTTATAATGCATGATTTAAAATAAACAGTTTAACTAATAAATAAAGTAAAGCAGATATGTAACTGAGGTTTAAATTAATACCAGCCCAATTGATACAGTAATTAATGCAGTGACTGCCAAAATAAAGTCAAGTACTCAATCAGGAAGTAGCAAAAATAAAATGCATTTAGCCATGCAGATTGTAATCATTTGTTTAATTTGCTTGTGAGACTGCGATGAATCCAATACTTTTATCGTTTATTTGAAATAAAGAAGCAAATAAATACAGAGAATGGACTACTTGTTCAACTGACAGACATACTTGACTGTTAATTATTTTTGTGAGCTAATACCGTATTGGTTGTGTGAGCTTATAAGACAAAAATGTAGGCTATAAAATGATCCTGCTGTCACAGTAAAGCTAAAAATATGCAGAGCTTTGCCAGGCTCAGCAAGCAAAATGTTGGTCCTTGTAAGAAGTTAAGAGTTCATTCATTCCTTGTTCTAGGCCTCATCAGGATTCCTTTAAGATGTAAATGTAGAATCTTATTTTGTGTTAATATGCCAGTTACAGAAATGATTTGCAGGCTTATTTTGTAAAACTACAATATAAAACTATTCTACTGAAATCTCACAGAGTGAAGCATGTGTTAAAATCCAGACATGACCAAAGCATTTTTCTGTATGGCATTTCATACAGTCACACTTGTGCTGTTATGAAGCATGTACTTTCAGTTGCTGACTCATCCCTCTGACTATCCCCACCTCCTGACCCATACAGTTACCATTTGTTGCCAAGTTTCCTTGCCATCTGAAACTCCCAAATTGCTTTTCTTGTTCCTAGGCGGTTGTCAGAGTAATCCATTCTGGGTCTCATTTCACTTTGCTAGTTATTCAGTAAGGAAATACATATTCCTCTTGTTTTGCTAGCATGTGTGTGCAGTTGGCAGTATATGTCACTGGGATGACCCTGAACTGAGTAAAACACACCCAAAATGTATATACTGCAGCCAAAAAATCACTCCAGTGATTTTATTGGCAGTTTCTCGGCTCACATTTCACATTTCATTTGTGAAAGTGTGAAAAAATGTTATATGGAAAATAACAGAATGGTAAACATATTCCTTGCAGATAGTTAGAAATAAAGAACCTGGTGGCAGATATGCTCAGGTTAGTTTCTTATGCCTTCCAGTTTCTCCCATTTACTGGAAAAGCACAGGTTTTGCTTGATATCTGAATTTGCTTTCTTTTTTCCTACTGGTATGGCCCGCATAGAGCTGTATACTTTCCAAATTCTCCAGTGTTGCGTTTACTTGTCTTGTATTTGCTGCATGTTATGCATTTTTCTTCCTTTCTTCCCCTTAATCTTTTCTCTTCCAGTCACATGCCAAATTTTCAAAGGTTCCACTGTTTGAAAGATTTTATCTTACTGTAGACTCTTTATACCCTTTATTTATGCACAGGTTACTTTTGATCTACCTTGTCTGCTTTGTCCTTGAAGACGTGTATACATGAAAACTCTCATTTCATAGGTGTGAAAGAATTACTGTCTCAGAATTGTACCAAGGCTCTGTTTTTATACTGAGCCAAAAGGACAGCTGAAATCAGGCTTCTGAGCATTATTGTATTACACACAGCAGTCCCGCATTTCCAGAACTGTCCCCACTGGCTTGATTGAATCCTTTGTTTACTTCAACCATAAATAGTATGGCTGGACCTTGGGTCTCAAATGAACATCGATGACAGTTCAAGAAAAGCCAGGCCTAATGTTCAAGTCTAGTTAAAGCCAGTTTTAACTTATCCATGTCTAATAATTTTATATTAATTCTGCTTCAGGCCCTAAATCATTTTTCTTGATTTTCTATGAACAGCCTCTGCCCTGTCTATATATTTAAAGTTATGCTTCCTCTGGAATAGGGTATAGCACTCCAAATGATTTCTTACAAGTGATTTGTAGAGTTCTGTCACCAAATCTTTTCTTCTGGCAGTGATATCCTTCCATATGCAGTCCAATAGTAACTTTTAAAAAATTCAGATGAAATCCGTAATACTGTGTGTTTATATATTGTAAGCCCAAAAGAACACTGGAGGCACTAGTCTATAAAAATGGAGCAGAGGTTTATGTACACATCCACCAGGAAAATAAAAAATAAAGCGCTCTTGACTTTTCAGTTTTACAACAAACAAAAGAAAACAAAACAAAACACTGCCTGTTGGCTTGCAGTTCCATAAGAAAACAAAACCTTTTGTTAGTTTCGTATAGTCCACACATCCCCTCCAATAAATGGAATTGTTCAGGTTGTTCTCTTCAACAAGCCAAAGATTACGGCTCACTTTCATAAACACTCCACTTCATGCAAGCCATGAATTAGCCCCATCTGGACTGATACACTACACAATGAGGAACTAACTTCCTGAAGTCCTTGGAACTGGGAACTGCTGTTTTATCATGATAATCGGTAGTTATAACCTCATTACTGGCTAATGCTGGGAGTTTACTGCTTAACTTGTTGTATCTTTCGGCTTTTCCCAGTTAGGGGTCACCACAGCGGAACTCCGGTCCGCTAATGATTGGCAGTAGATTTTTACGTACCGAGTTGCCAGCCCTGATGCACAACCTTCAACGAAGGTACGCCCATTCACGCAAGTCTCCACACAGAAGACGCTTTAGCTGAGAATCGAACAGGACAACGTCTTACTGTGAGGTGACAATGCTACCGCAGCACCACCACCGCAGTTTTGGGAAAATGCACACATTTAAAGGCACATTACACACTTACTATAGCCAGCATGTTATATATGTGTGCATAAGGTATGGTCAGATTTTGATTGATGGACAGAATGTTAACCAAAATATAACAAATCACTATTTGTTAGCCATGGTGAAGCAAGGAAACATGGGCCTGTCCCCCTTCAGGACCCATGTCAAAATCTGCTTATGAAATTCAATGGATTGTGATTTTCTTTGTTTTGGTTGACATTTCATGAGTCAACCAAAACAAGTTTGAGGAATGATGATACACTCATCCATTTTATAGATGGGTTCCCTTGGGTCGGTTGATTTGATCTTAAATCATCTTCTGTGTTGTCAACACACTTTTGTGGACTATACAGATGGTCGACAGATTTACGAGAATGAACAATCCCCAGGGTTGGGGAATATGCCTTTGGAATTAATATGTATAATTAGCGGGGGGGGGGGGGTTTGGAGGAGAAAACTATGTTTGTTTATTTTTTTTTGCATGAGCCAAGGTTGTTGCTCAGTCCATGCTTTATTGACGTTTTGCTGATAACATTTGAAAGATCAACGTTTGGGAGTTTCAATGAAAATGAATACACCACACATACAAACAATTGTTTGTGTCTGTGTATATATATATATATATATATATATATATATATATATATATATATATATATATATATCGCACTATGTGCGATCGACCAATGTGCGAAACTCAGGTAGCAGAACCGGAAGTGCGATCACGGCATTGTTGAACCTTACAGTAACGAACATTCACTATAGCAAGTTTTGACAATCTAGTGCAGATCGCACTATAGTGGGGATCGGGAAATGTACCCTTTCCTCAGTGTAGTGCGATCTCGGAGTTTGTATATATAAGTAGTGGGGGGTGCAGGGGGGCTTGCAAAAACCTGTTGTAGAATGTTGAGTAGATATGAGCATTTCAGTGTAGTCATGTTCGACATTCGACTTCACTGAAATGCTCAGTTCGGCATTTACAGTGTTCGGTGTTCTGATTTCCAAACATTTTGTTCGAACATCTGTACATTCGAGCATTGTACTGTCGAACATGTGATAGTAAACATATATATATATATATATGTGTGTGTGTGTGTGTGTGTGTGTGTGTGTGTGTGTGTGTGTGTATATGTACATGCTGAATAATCAAAAGAAATTGTAACCAAAGTAATAAAAGAAAAAAATAATTGCAAATTGCACACATACCTTATTGCATTCTGCCACACATATGCCAAACAATACATACTCAAGAGACATACATGCACACTACATACTATAACCAAACCCATGCATGCAAACAATCCAATATTAAATATACACACAGAATAACAAACACTAGTGCGCACGCATACACACACCAACCAACCAGTAAACAAATAAACCATCAAATGCAGTAAGAGAAATATATTTTTGCAACAAACCACCTAATACAGTAAAATGAGTAAAAGCATTTTCACTTGGATAAAAGTCCCCATACAAAACCCTGCCCCCAACTTTATATAGACCACACAACAAACAGTAGAGAAAGAGCATATTCCTAATCTTTGCTGTACCACAATCTTGCGCTATAAAGAAATGGTAGGTGCACTTCACTGATGTGTGCATCTAATGATAACTTTTCCATTTGATCAATTGGGAGACCGGTCGAAAAGTTCACCAATTGAATAGAACTGGGGGGGAGGGCTTTCTAAGTCTAGCCTAGTTTTCCCAAAAGAATAATGATGTCCTGTATCCAAATAGGACATTGAGGGTCAGGCATTTATATGCTACTATATGAGTACTGCTCCCTTTATCAAGCTGCCTTTTTTGGTTCACAACTCAATCCATGCGTTGTTGCATGTCAATGTTTGTATTGTCGACGTTTTGCTGATAACATTTGAAATATCAATATTTGGGTGTTTCAATGAAAATGAATCCACAACACACACACACAATTGTGTGTGTCTGTGTGTGTGTGGGGGTCTATACTGAATCAGCGAACACTTAAAAAAGCGAACGCCGCTGATTCATTGACCCTGTGTAAGCAAAAGCTTACAATCCCAAACACCCGGAACAGTGATTTTTTCCCCAGGGAAAAAAATCGATGGACCGGTTTTGGGAATTTGCCATTTCCTCCCCTGTGGTGCGATCTCGGAGTTGGTATATTTAAGTAAGGGGGTGGGGGGGGCACAACCCCCCATATTGGGGGTGTGGGGGGTGCTTGTGTTTTAAGATTTTTTTTTTTTTTTTATGTGGAACTGATTTTTTTTCCCTGGGAAAACAATCGCTGTTCCGAGTGTTCGGGATTGTAAGCTTTCGCTTACATAGGGTCAATGAATCAGCAATATAGACCCGTGTGTGAATATGTATATATATATATATATATATATATATATATATATATATATATATATATATACACCTATGCTGAATAATCGAAAGAAATTGCAAACAAAGTAATAAAACAAAAAACAAATAATTGCAAATTGCACACATACCTTATTGCATTCTACCATACATACGCCAAACAATACACACTCATGCACATACATGCACACTACATACTATAACCAAACCCATGTATGCAAACAATCCAATATTAAATACACACACAGAATAGCAAACACCAGTGTGCTCACACACACACACACACACACACACACACACACACACACACACACACACACACACACACACACACATATACAGTTTGCTGTCTTTTTCTGTTTGGTACGATCTCATAGTTACTATATATAAATAGGGGGGTTTAAGGGGGGCTTGCCCCCTGCTTATATGTAGTGTAGGTTTGTTGGTTTGTGTGTGCTTTGTTTGTTATAGTGTAGGTTGATGTATGTGTTGTGTGGTGTATGGTGTGTTTATGTTCGTGATTTTGTGTTTTGCGGTTTTGGGGTTTCGGGATTTGGAACGTTCGACTTTATGGTTTCGGGATACTGAAATTCAACATTTCAGTATTTCAAGATTATAAAGTGGAACTATATCTATATCTATATATATTTATATATATATATATATATATATATATATATATATATATATATATATATATATATACATACATATATATATATATATATATATATATATATATATATATATATATATATATATATATATAATCTATGTAATCCCAAAATACTGAAATCCCGAATTTCAGTATTTCGAAATTACATAGCCGAAAACATTACTACAATACGAAATCCCGAAACACCATAACTGCGAAATTTAAAATCCCGAACGTACTCTACACATACAGCACACACATACTCATACACACAACTTCCCCCCACAATCAAATACATAATCCTACACTACAGACAAGCAGGGGGGCTGTGCCCCCCCACACCTCCCTTGCATACATATTCTAACTCCGAGATCGCACAGACACACAAAGGAAACTCAGACCCACATATTTTACAGTCCCTCACACACACACACACCACAGTCACAACACACACTTACACACACTAAAGCCCCTAACCAACACACTTACACATACATACTTACCTAAACTTCCACCCATCCATTCACACACCACACCACTAGAAGCGCAAATTCAACATCTCCGAGCTTCGGGATTTTGAATTTCGCAGTTCTGGGGGGTTTCGGAATTTAGTGTTTTCGGCTATGTAATTTCGAAATAGTGAAATTCGGGATTTCAGTATTTTGGGATTCCATAGTGGACCTATATATATATATATATATATATATATATATATATATATATTTGCACAATATGTGTAATGAGTAGAGAGGCACAAAGAAGAGAAAGGGAAAAGAAAACATTATTTTAGGAGAAGGGAAGAGTATTAGGGAGGAGTAGTGAGAGATGGGTTGGCAGTACCAGATAATAAACTGTTGGTGATAGAGCAGGACATAGGACTTGAAGTAAAGAAGGGGACAAGGAAAGAATTGCTCTGTGGTTCATATTATATCTTCCGAACCATTTTATTGAGCTTGTTTCTATAGGTATTTTTGAGTTGTCCTCTGTGTTTATTGAAGGGTGAAATTTGCTTCAAGTGTGTCGGTAATGCTTCCCGTGTCTATGGTGCCCAACTGAGAAGCACTGGCTGGTAATGCATAGTCTGCTTTGTGAGGTGCTTGAGGAAGGACTGGGATAGCAGATCATAAGCTGTTGGTTTGGTAAGGTAGCTAGTGAAGAATTTACTTTGTTTTAGTGCAAACGTTTGTATGTGAGTGATGATGACTGTTATGCAAAACCATATTACCTTTGCTAGGACAGAGTACTACTGCCAAAGTTTTATACCTGCATATATGGTTTGTTGTGCTTTGTAGTGATATTTGACTTTTCTTCATGGTGTTTGCTATAAATAGGAGACCATTTTCAAGCTGGGTTAGAGCACTCCTTTCCTTACAGCTTTTCTGCCTTATGGAGATTGGAAAGTTGAGATATTCTCTGTACAGTATATATATATATATATATATATATATATATATATATATATATATATATATATATATATATATAAACAAGAGAGAGAGTTGATTGATTTTAGCTTTTATTTATTTGTATTTGCAGTTGAAAGATATGTGATTGATCCAGCCAAATTCCCAGGTACTTGAATTGTGGAGTAGTTTCAGTTCATTCTTATTGCAGAGTATCTCTCAGTGTTTGGGCACATGTGCACGCGTTTGCCTACTACCAAAAATCATGGCTTTGGTTTCAGTTGTACTGAGGATCAGTTTGTGCTGGGTAAAGCTTTATCCTGGGATGTGCAAATCATGCTTTGTTTTCTTTTTTGATGGTGGTATGGAAGCATAGCTCTCAAACTCATAGCACAAACATTCTGGACAAAGCCAGAAATAATGGGGGAACAAAGCCTCAGAAATAGGGACAAATTTTAAATATTGCTCTTATAAACTTAGAAAGTTCCTAGAATTAAAGCTATTGTATTACCATGCATTTTCTGAAGGATATAAAGTTTGAAAGTCAAATGATTGTCATTATTTAGTGAATTCACTCCTCATGGACTTGCCAAAAAAATCCCAGAAAATTACATATTTTATGAGGAACAGAACAAACCTGGACATTCAGTGAAAATCTGTACAGTTGAGAGGTATGTTTACTGGTTCAGTCGAGTACTATAACATCTGCATACATAAGCAGGGAAGTGCTGACTGGAGTTTATTGACGAATAGTGAAAATAACAGTGTGTACAAGACTGATCCTTGTGAGAAGGGAGAGGGATCCAGGATGAGTCTCAGCTATTGATCTGGACTGTAAAGAGCCTGTTTGTGAGGAAGGTCAAAAAACAGGGTAGGGAGTCATTACTGATATCTGCTGATATGACAGAAAGTTGAGTAGTAGGTCATGGTCAGATAGGTCAGAGGCCTTAGTTATATTGATCAACATTGCACCAGAGAAGGCCTTTGTCCATACTGCAGAGTACAACACTGGAAAAGTTGTATAGTGCTGTCATGGTACTTTCCTGACCAAAACCTATGCTGATTGGATGAGAGAATGCAGTATTTTTTGTGTGTTCATTTAGTTTTGTGTCGCACGTTTTTTGAAAATCTTCTCAAGTGTTGGAGGATTAAGATTGGTCAAAAATCCTTTGTGGTTTGTGGTTTATGGTTTAGATAGTTTGCAAATGGATTTAATTATATTCCGTTTCCATACACTGGAGAATGTTGTTGAGGCATAAGCTGTTCATATAGTGAAGTGATATAATGTGTGCTTTGCATAAATGGAAAAACCATGGCAGAAAGTCATCTGCACCAGGTGAGAAATGTGTGGGAAATTTGATCAAGAAGTGTAGTGTTTTTTTTTGTTTTTGTTTTTTTACAGAAATGTTTTGAAGTAGAATAGGGGTGTGTATGGGGCTGATAGAGGGAGAACTTGGAATGTGGTGAGTGTGTGCAGGGTGGAAGGGAAAGAAGAGAATTGATTCAAGAAGTCCAGGAGACTGGATAGTTGTCACAATGTGGTAGGAATAGTGTTAGAGTTTAAGGGTCTTTATGTTGTGAGAAATCAGTGATGTGATTCATAAGGTTTCAGAGATGCTAATGGTTATTCCTAGGGGATTTTTGCTTTGTTTTGAGGAAGCTGAATTTATGCCTTTGAGTTGCTTTTTTGGCCTGATTTTTTAGCTAGGTGAATTTGTCTCTTTTTTTTTTTCTTTTCAAGGAAGATGAGTTGTTCCATTGTTGCCATGTTGCATCACAGTTTGTGAAGGGTCTTCACTTTTTTTAGTTAGCCACTGGTTTCTCTTTATATTCAGTAGTCTGGTGACTGTGGGGAAGAGTTTATTCTGAATGTGGTGGAATGTGTCTGTTAAAGATTGTGCAACTTCATTAGGATTTGTATTAGAAAGGATGTATGGCCAGGACATTTTGGTGAGTTTCTCTAGTAAGGCAGTTCTGTTTTTGTTATTTTAGAGCTGGAAGAATGCAAGTGTAGCGAGAATTGTGGCGTTAATGAATTTCATGGTAAACTTGATGAGGCAATGGTCACTAAAGCTAGGTGGCAGGATCTGGATGTCATGCATTTCCT